>NW_027142577.1:0-255000 GCF_026170545.1 Melanerpes formicivorus | reverse complement strand
CCCTGCCCAGGGATGCATTTGGCATGCAGAAAGTCCCCCGGGGCTGGACCAGGAACCCTGATGGCTTCTCCAATCTGTCCCTCCTCCAGCTGGAGCCAGAAGCCAGAGATAGCCTCTAGGAACTGCAGGTGAAACTCAACAATGATCTGGATGAGCTGAGCTGAATCCTTGCCAGCAGGTACACCTGGCTGAGAGGAGGTGGGTTTGGGGGTCAAGGAACTGCAGCTGGGGCCTGGCTGGGGCCTCTGCTTGGCCAAGCAGGTCCTGGGCATGGCTGTGGGAGATGCTGAGCTGACTGAGCACTGTGCTCCCCGGTTTCCAGCCACGCCTGGAGGAGTGCTGAAGCAGCTGGGTGACATCCTGGGCCAGCTGAAGGAAGGGCACTGGCAGTGTCCCTGCCAGCACCTGCAGCAGTGCTGCACAGCATGCTGACAGTGTCCTGCAGCCCACCATGGGCCTCCTGGGCAGCAAGGGAGTGTGGGGCCAAGAGGAACACAGACATCTCTCAGCGCCCCTGACCCCCCCGGGAGTGTGGGGGACCTGCAGGCTCTGTAGTTCCTTTGAGCAGTTTGACAGAGTCAGGTTGCTGCTGAAACAAAGCAGACCTTTAGCTGCCAGGGGCAATGCTGCCTGAGCAGGGGCTCTGGGAGCCACTCTGGGCTATGCATCCTGCAGTGCTCTTCCCTCTCTGAGGTGAGTGAAAAGCAAGACTGCTTTGTAGGGTGAGTTGTGTTTGAAACAGCATAGAAGGGCTGAGGTTGGAAGGGGCCTCAGAGATCAACCTTCCCAGCCTGGGCAGGGACAGCTCTCAACTGGACTCAGCTGCTGGAGGCCTCATCCGACCTGGCCTTGGACACCCCCAGGGAAGAGGCAGCCACAGCCTCCCTGGGAAGCCTGGGAGCAGCCTGCAGCCTCAGGGTGCCGGTGGGTGAGGAACTGGACCTGAGCCAGCAAGGGGCACTTGCAGCACAGGAGGCCAGTGGCAGCCTGGGCTCAGCCAGGGCAGCATGGCCAGAGGGGCAGGCAGCTGGTTTGAGTCTCCTGGGGCAGCAGGAGCTGTGTGGGGGCTCCCCGCAGGAGCAGCTTGGCAGCCCTGGCTCCTGGGGGGCTTTCTGGGCCTGCCCTGGGGGAGCTGGAGCAGGGGGGCACAGGCAGCTCCCCTGTAGGCTCTGGGCAGCCCTGTGCCCGCTGGCTGCCATCTGGTGCCAGCGCTGGGCACTCCCCTCTTTGTCCCCGCGGTTGCCAGGGGGCCGCTGGGTGGCCTCAGGCTCTGTCGCTGTGGCAACCAGGCACAGCCCAGCCGCGACTGTGTGGCAGTGGGATCGCTGGTGGATGCTGGTGGATCCTGGTGGATCCCATTGGAGACTGGTGCCGGCCCCGGGCCGAGGTGACGATGGCTGTGTCCCCTCCCCAGCCAAGCCCCGGGAGGGGCTTTGGCTGCCTCAGGAGGGAGGGCTGGGAGCAGGGCTGAGCAGGGAGGGTGGAAGCCTGAGCGCCGCTGTCCCACCCAGCAGTGCTGAGGCCATTGCCGGCACCCAGCTGCTGCTCGGGGCAGGATTTGAGGGAGGAGGCTGCCCCTTAGCCAAGGGGAGGTTCTTGTGCTGGGGGACAGGCCCCTGGAGCTGCAGCACTTGCCATGCTGGGCACCCCCGGAGGAGCTGGAGCCCCTTCTCCCTGCCCCCACAGCTGGACAAACTGCTCCCTGAAACACAAAATCCCTCTGGGTCTTCTTTGTTGCCATGGGATGCTGCTGTGTCTGCCTCCAGGCTGGGACTAAACGTGGAGGGGAGAGAGGCTGCCTGTCTCCCTGCTGCCAGTCTGATCCTCCTTCCCTTGCACTTGGGCTTTGGGATGTTTTTGCCTTCAGTTTTCACCTCTGCTGCCCCATCTGCAAGTGAGGGGGGAGAGGATTTCTCCTCTGCCTAGCAAACGCTGTGCAGGCTGAGGATGAAAGATGCAGCAGCTGCCTAGGTAGCAGAGACTGCAAAGCTCCCCCAGCCCAACTCTCCTTTCCTTGCATTTTAAAACCCTAGGGGATTTCCTGAGAAGCAGCAATTCCTGCATCTCTCTCTTGAAAATCCAGAGGCTGGACTGCTTCAGGAGGCTGCAGGTAACTCAGGACAGGTTGTCCAGCCTTGCCTCTGAACTGAGGGATGGGAAACAGCTCCGTGAAGTCCAAGCTTCACCAGCACGGGGTCCCAGGCAGTGCTGCAGCAGGGCAGCCGCTGGTAATGTTCCCTGTCCTGGCAGCCAGCAGTGCCTGTGTGTGCTGGGGAGCCGGCACCAGGCTGAGCCTGCCAAGGTCAGGCTGGAGGCTGCATTCCTGCTGCTGCTTTTGGTCACTTCCCCTTCTGCAGCTGGATGTCTCTGAGCTGAGTGTTTCTGTTCTTCCAGAGGCTGGGCCCCAGTGTGGGGGTGGGGCAGGCACACTGAGAATTAGTTGCCCAAGAAGGTTTGGAGGATTGAGATGAAAGCAGCTTGGTTGGGACTGAGGGTTACCGAGCATTTCAGAGCTCTCAGGGAGGCTCCAGGAAGGCAGCTGCTCAGGATGTGACCATCAACAGCCTCTGCTGGACACTGGGAAGTGCTGCTGCAGGACCTGCAGATGGTTCAGCAAGGGGGAGAGGCTGTTTTCCAGGGCTGCTGGCAGTGCCTCTTGTGCCAGCTTGGCTGTGGATCGCTGGTGCCCCTCAGCAGAGTGGAGCTCACTGTTGATAGCTTTGTGTCGATGAGGAGAGGTGGTGGCCATGCTGCTGAGTGGAAGAAGTTAACCTGGACCTGGTTCACTCAGGGGGACCTGTTAAGCCATGCTACTTGTAGGCTAAGGAGGCTGGAGAGCCTCTGCTGCTGTTAGGATGAAGCCTTAAGTGGCCCTGCTCTCACCCCTGCAGCATTTCTTGCTGAGCTTCTCCCTTGAGTGGTTTCCTGCTTTTCTTTCTGCTGCTGCAGCCTCTGGAGTGCCTGTGGGGAGCCTTGAGTTTGGGTGTCAGGGAGTGAAGAGCAGGGCCCTCATTCTCCATGGAGAAATGCTGGTGGGCACTGTGGTAATTGTGTGTCTGGAAGGAGTCATCTTTGCTGGCTCATTTCTGTCCCTGAAGCCAAGCAGAGCAGCCCTGAGCAACTCTGCTGAGCAGCTCTGCTTCTTGCCCAGGGAATGGAGCCCTGTGCTCCCCGAGGCAGAAACAGCAGCAGGGCAGCCCAGGTGCTCTCCCCTGGGGAAGGATGCCCCAGCCTGGAGACACTGTGGAGCCTTTGGCTTTGCTGGGAGTGGGCTTCTGGCTTTTCAAAGGTCTGCTGCTGCTCCTTGCAGGTGAGCTGAGCCATGGCCACTGAGCAGAACCAGCGCTCCAGGAGGCCCTCCAAAATGCCTGAGGGGCTCCAGGGCACAGTGGCAGCACCTGGTCACCTGAAGCCAGCCAGAGAGGCAAAGCAGCCTGGAACTGTAAGTAGCTGCTGTGGTCAAGGAGGAGCCTTGGAGCAGGCTGCCCAGAGAGGTTGTGGAGTCTCCTTCTCTGGAGAGATTCCAAACCCACCTAGATGTGATCCTGGGCAAGCTGCTCTGGGTTTCTGCAAGAGGGTTGGACTGGCTGATCCCCAGAGGTGCCTTCCAACCCCCACCCTGCTGGGATAGCCTCCATGGAGCACAGAGCCACCCCTCTGGAGCCAGGGCAATTCTTCCTTCCTCTCCATAACTGTCCCCTTTGCTGACTGCAGCTCACCTGACTGGAGATGCCCTGGTGCTGATGGTCTCTCAAGGAGATGTCTCTGTAGGCTTCTGAGGAGGGCTCTGTGAGGCCAGGACAGAGAGAAAAGTGCTAATGAAGGAGAACTCAGACTTGGAGACACTCCTCTGCACCTCAGTCCTGGCACAGGGCTGCTTTTCTGCTCTCCTCTGCCTCCCCCAGCAGTGCCATCTCCCCAGGGCAGGCTGGGGAGCCTGGGGCAAGGGCAGAGCTGGGGCAGTTCTGAGCACTCTTGCCCTGCTCTCTTCAGAGCTCCCTGGCTCTATCCAGCAGCACTACAGAGGGAACAAATGCCCAGAGAGCAGCAATCCCCAGGAGTGCCCCAGCAAAGCAGGCAGCAGCTCATGGGACAGAGCCCCTTGGTTAGAGCTTGTCCCTTCTGCTCTGGCTCAGGAATGCTCTGATCTGAAACACTGCAGCAGGTCCCTCAGGAGGCTTCCAGGACTGGCCTGGTAGCTCTGACCACAAATTACTCCTCAGTGGCACTCGGACAAGAGGAGCAGAGGGGTTGCTGTGGCTTGTGCTGGTGGTGTGTGTTTCAGCTGACTCCCTCCTCCTTCCTGCAGGAGATGCCTGAGCTCATGGAGCAGAGCCTGGGTGGCACTCAGGAGGGGAGCCTGCCCCAGATCATCCAGAGGGGTGGCAAGGCTGAGGAGAGGAGGCTGCCCCGGCTCAAGCAGAGGCTGGGCAGCATTCAGGAGATGTGGCTGCCCCCAGTCTCCACCCAGAGGGGCAGCAGCCTGGAGGGGAAGCTGCCCCCAATCTGCACCCAGAGGGGCAGCAGCCTGGAGGGGAAGCTGCCCCCAATCCCCACCCAGAGGGGCAGCAGCCTGGAGGGGAAGCTGCCCCCAATCCCCACCCAGAGGGGCAGCAGCCTGGAGGGGAAGCTGCCCCCAATCTCCACCCAGAGGGGCAGCAGCCTGGAGGGGAAGCTGCCCCCTGTTACCAGGAGGGGCAAGCCTGAGGCCAGGACCCTGCCCCTGATTGCCCAGCTTGCAGACTCCAGTGAGGCCTCCTGCCCAAAGGTAAGCTTTTCCTGCCCTTTCCTTGCTGTTTGGGGAGGCATTTGGAGAGGAGCCTGCTCGTGGCAGGCCTGCCTCCAGCTTAGCTCTAACTGGCTGGCCAGGTCCTGTTGTGCTGTGCAGCTGCTGGCAGTGCTGAGTTCCTCCTGCCAGGAGAAAGCTCAGACCTTGCTCCCTGCTGAGCTGTTCAAGTCCTGAGCTGTGCTGCAGAAGCTCTGCTGCAGCTGGGGGGGGTTCCTGGAGCTGAGCCCCTGGCACTCAAGCCCCATGCAGGGGGCAGGCTGGGGCAGGACACAAGGGCAGGAGCTTGCCATTTGCCATCCTCCTGCTGCCACAGGCAGCTGCTGCTTGGGGTGGTCGCTGCCAAGTGCCTGGGGCTGGGACTCCTTCGCTGCTGGCAGCCTTGGCCTTGGGGGGCTGAAGGCCTGCAGGAGTTGCTCAGCACTGAGCACACTCAGCTGCAGTGGTGCTTTGGGGTGGAGCAGCAGGTTGGGGCCCTCCCAGGGGGCTGGGTTTGCAGGCTGCAGGCTCCTGCCAGCTGCAGAGGGGCCTCAGCCCCTGGCTGTGCCTTGTCTGGCTCAGTGTTTGCTGCAGCTGTGCCTCAAGCTGCTTTGCTGCAGAGCTGCTGGCCAGAGCACACAGCCCCGAGGGCAGAGCAGGGAGGGAGGCTGCTGAGCAGCAATTGCCAGCAGCAGACCTGTGACATACTGGTTGTGGGTTGCCCTGGCCAGCCCAGGAGGTTGGGAAGCCCTCAGCTGGGCACACAGAGAACTGGCAGCATGCTGCAGCTGCTGGCTTCAGCCTGGCCATGGCTTGTGTGGAGCAGCAGGAGAGCTGCCTGGGTCTGGTGAGTGGGAGCAGCACAGCTGGGAGAGGGGAGGCAAAGCAGGGAGGAACTTTCTCCTAGCAGTGCCTCTGCTCTGCCAGCATTTGCTGCTTGTGTGCATTGCCAGGCTGCTGCTGCAGTGGAGTGGAACAAAAGCAGCAGCACCAGAGCAGGACCAAAGAGCCACTGAAAGCTCCTGGCAGAAGGAGCTGCCAAGTCCAGTCCTCCTCCAGCTGCCCAGTGCTGCAGAGAAAGGAGCTGAACCTCGCCAGCACTCAGCTCTCCTTGTCCTGCCTTCCCTCCCCTGCTGCTGTTCTCTCCGTAGCAGCTCCCAGGCTTTACACTGGCAAAGCTCTTTGGGGCTGTGTGGGCCTCGGCCTCCCTGCCTCAGAGCAAAGATCATCCCCAGAGTGTTTCCCCTGGAGCCTCCTGTCCATTGCTGGCCCTCAGCTGCTCCATGAGTGCTGCCAGCACTGTCAGGGAGTGCTCTGGTGCTGTGTGACCACAGCAGCACAGGGCTTTGCCCTGTGTTTGGGAGAGGGAACCTGGAGAGACAGCCCAAGAGCTGCTTAGCCTGAGCCTGCTCAGCACAGCCCAGCTCCTCTTGAGCCACCCAGGAGCCAGGTGGGAGAGCTTCTGCTTGCCCAGGCTGAGCTGGGCAGAGGGACTCGCCAGGAGACTGGGCTGGACTGGAGAGCAGTGTAGGGTTGTCACTCATGAGTCCTGCTGCCAGCAGCTGAACCTCTCCCTGCTCTCTGTGCACCCCCAGCTGCCAGCTGCCCTGCAGCAGAGCTGCTTTGAGCCTCTCCCAGCAGAGGTGGTCTTCCAGAACTACCTCCCCCACCAGGTCTACGAAGCGACGCTGGTTCTGCGCAACAAGGGCAGGGTAAGTGCTGGGGGGTGGGAGGAACCTGCCCTCTCTGGGCATGCTGTCTCTGACACTGCCATGTGCTGCTGGGAGCTAGCCCAGAGGAGCTTGCCTAGAGAGCAGCCTTGCCTCTGAAAGCCCTGGCTTGCTGAGAATGTTGAGGGCTCTGCAGCTGTTCTCTCGTCTCACGCTCTGCCTCAGGTGTGCAGCGCATCCTGATGGCTCCTTGGTTACTCTTGCCTTTGGGGAGGGCCTCTCTGCCTCTCACAGCCTGCTTAGCTGCTTCAATCCCCTGACAAAGCTCAGGGGTCGTCTTCTCTGCTTGAGGCTGGAATAAGTCCTAGGGAGTGGCACTGAAACTCCAGGAGAGGTGTTTGGAAAGAGCAGTGGAACAGACTGATGGAGCAGCAGCAAGGGGAGGCCTTTAGGCACGACCTGGGGGTCCTGCTACGCTTCATTCAGCCCTGCTGGGGCTTTCCTGGAGCTCTGCTTTCCCTTTGGAACACCACAGCACATCCAGAGCCATCTCCTCCTGAAGGTCTCCACCTGTGCTTGGAAAGAATTGGTGGTGCTGAGGAGATGCCCCAAAGAAGTGGAGCAGGGAAATGCTGCCAAATGCCAGCAGTTTTGTTCCTGTGGAAAGAGGAAGATTTGAGACCCTTTGAATTTGAGCTGGGGAAACATTTGCTGGAGTGAGGCAGGTGCCCAGAGCAAGCTGGTGAGAAGAGACAGGAGGGAGGAGTGGGGCTGGGTTCAAAGGTGCTCCAGGAGAGAAGCCTGTGCACACAGGGGCTTCTCTTGCCAGGCAGCAGGCAGTGTGCTGGAGGCAGAGAAGGGTCAGCAAAGGAAGTGTCCTGGAAGCTGCTGCTCTGCAGTGGGGAGCAAGATGTGAAGGGGAGAGGAGAGCAGCTGGGAAGGCAGAAGCAGCCTGCATGAGAGCAGGGGAAGGAGCTCCCCCCCACACACCTCCCTCCTGGGGGAAACAAGGGGACAACAAAAGCTGTGGGGGAAGAGCAAGAGCAGTCCAAGTGTGTCCTGAGAGAAGAGGCTTTGCCAGGGCTGTGGCTGGAAAGAGAAGGCCCTTTGGCAAGGAAGGCTGCAAAGTGTGGTCCCTCTCAGTTCCTGCTGGGGAGAACAGAGCCATTCCTGCTCTGGTGCCTGGCTTGGGAGTGTTGGCAAGAGGCCCCTGGGACATTGGTGTGCTCCACACTGACCCCAGACACTGTGCTGCTCTTTCCCCTTTCCTCATTAAAATGGGCCTCAGTTTCTCCTTTCCTCTGGCTCTGCTTCACAGCAGGGCTTGGGCCTGCAGCCCATGTCCCAGAGCTCCTTTGCCCAGGCAGCAGGAACTTGGCTCCAGCCTTGTCCTCTGTGCTGGAAGTGCCTTGGGAAGGAAGGATGGCAGCTGGCCATGGCCAGGTTTCTTCTCACAGTGCCACAGGTGGCAAAATCCCAGTTGTGTCTTCCCTGCAGGTTCCTCAGTGGGTGAAGGTCATCCTGGAGACCTCTCCTTACTTCAAGTTGGTTGGCCCCAAGGATGTGTGCCAGAAGGTAGCACCTGGCATGGCTTCTACTTACTGCATCCTCTTCACCCCTGAGGAGAACAAGGTGAGGCTGCAGGTCTCAAGAGGTTGCTGCCTGCAGTGGTAGGAGGAGCCAGGGAATTCCAGGCCTGTCAGCCTGACCTGAGTGCCAGGCAAGGTTATGGAACAGGTCATCTTGAGTGCAATCACACAGCCCTTACAGGATGGCCAAGGGCTCAGGCCCAGCCAGCATGGATTTAGGAAGGGCAGGTCCTGCCTGACCAGCCTGATCTCCTTCCATGCCCAGGTGACTGCCTGGTGGCTGTGGGGAGCTGGGAGCCACTGCTGATGGTGATGTGGCAAAGGCCTTTGGGCAATGTGCCTGAGCATCCCTGCCAAGCTTCCAGGAGGTGCCTGCATTGCTGGGACTGCACTTGGCACCGTGGCACAGCTGGGTGCCTTTCCCAGGCTTCAGTGGCTCTGGGGGGCTGGCACCCCTGAGGTGGAGTCACTCTGGGCTGCCTCAGCATCCAAGCATCAGAGAATCTGCTTTGGTGCTGCTGGCCTGCTGAGAGAGCAGGTGGGGCAGAGGGGCTGGCTCAGCTCTGATCCTTCCCAGCCCTGTGCCAGTTGTGCTGCAGGAGAGAAGGGTGCCCAGGGGCTGCTGCATCTCTGCCTGCAGCTGGCAGTGAGACAAAGCCCAGCAGCTTCCCTTCTGCCCTGGGGCTGGCACTGCCTGCAGCCTGCTGAGGCTGTTCCTTTCCCTGCAGGATTACTGTCACCAGCTGCTCTGTGTCACCCAGAGGGAGGAGTTCACTGTGCCCATCCGGGCTGTAGGTGCCCAGGCTGTGCTGGACTTCCCCCAGCAGCTAAACTTCTCCATCTGCCCAGTCAAGTACAGCACCCAGAGGACTCTGCTGCTCCGCAACGTGGGCGAGCGGGAGGCTCACTACAGCCTCAGCACTCAGAGGTGAGGAGCTCAGCATCCTGCTCTGCTCTTCAGGCCAGGCTTTGCTTGTCCCTGGCTCTGCTTTCTAGGCTGGGATCTCCTGGGCCAGGAGTTGCCTTGCCATTTGCAGCTCTTGAGGTGAGGTTTCTGGGTGGCAGGGAGCCAGGGGGAAGCTCTGAGTGCCAGCAGCCCTTCCAGCCCTGTGCTCTCCAGCAGCCCTTCCAGCCCTGTGCTCTCCAGCAGCCCTTCCAGCCCTGTGCTCTCCAGCAGCCCTTCCAGCCCTGTGCTCTCCAGCAGCCCTTCCAGCCCTGTGCTCTGCAGCAGCCCTTCCAGCCCTGTGCTCTGCAGCAGCCCTTCCAGCCCTGTGCTCTCCAGCAGCCCTTCCAGCCCTGTGCTCTCCAGCAGCCCTTCCAGCCCTGTGCTCTCCAGCAGCCCTTCCAGCCCTGTGCTCTCCAGCAGCCCTTCCAGCCCTGTGCTCTCCAGCAGCCCTTCCAGCCCTGTGCTCTCCAGCAGCCCTTCCAGCCCTGTGCTCTCCAGCAGCCCTTCCAGCCCTGTGCTCTCCAGCAGCCCTTCCAGCCCTGTGCTCTCCAGCAGCCCTGCTCTGGTGGCATTGCCAGCAGCTGGGCTCTGCAGCCTCACTGCAGGGAGCTGGATGCAGTGTATGGGGCACCTGCTGTCCTTCTCTACTCTAGGCCCTTCTGAGGGCTGAATCTCCTCAGCACTGAGCCAGGAGCTCTCTTTCTGATCCCCTGGGGGGTTGGTTTTCCTTCTGCTGTCTGCAGTGAGTGGAGCTAACTCCACTTGGTGTCTGGTCCCCAGTGGTGGTCCCCAGGGCTCAGTGCTGGGGCCAGCTCTCCTGAACACTTGCTCAATGCCCTGGGTGAGGACATTGAGGCTGCCTCAGTCAGTTTGCAGACAGGCCCAACTGGGCAGCAGTGCTGAGCTGCCTGTTAACCTACAGAGGCACCTGGCCAGGCTGGATCAAAGGCCAAGCCAATGGCATGAGGTTGATCAAGGCCAAGTGGCAGGGCCAGTACCTGGGTCACAGCAACCCCCTGCAGCACTGCAGGCTGGGGGAAGAGTGGCTGGAAAGATGCCCAGCAAAGACCTGGGGTGCTGCTCAACAGAGGCTGCAGATGAGCCAGCCGGTGGCCAGGTGGCTGAGCAGGCCAACAGCATCCTGGCCTGGGTCAGCCATGGTGTGGCCAACAGGAGCAGGGCAGTGTAGCCTGCACTGGGCACTGGATGCACAGCCTGAGTACTGCATTGACTTTTGGCCCCCTCACTGCAGGGAGCACACTGAGGTGCTGGGGTGGCTCCAGGAGGGACTACAAAGCTGGTGAAGGGTCTAGAGCAAAAGTCTTGTGAGGAGAGGCTGAGGGCACTGGGGATGTTTAGCCTGGAGGAGGCTGAGGGCAGATCTTCTGTCTCTCTTCAGCTCCCTGACAGGAGGCTGGAGCCAGGCAGGGCTTGGTCTCTGCTCCCAAGGAACAAGTGCTAGGCCACGAGGAAATGCCCTCAGTTGTGTGTGGCTTGGGACATGAGGAACAATTTCTTGCCCTTGAGGGTTGTCAAGGCCTGGTCCAGGTGGCCTGGGGCAGTGGTGGAGTCCCCATCCCTGGGGGGTTGGTGTGGTGCTGAGGGCCATGGTTTGGGGGTGCCCTAGCAATGGGAGCATGGTTGGACTGGAGCTGAAAGATCTCTTCCAGCCAAAAAGGTTCTCTGCTTCTGCTGCTTGGGGCTGCTTTGCTCCTTGCTTGCAGAAGGCAGCTGCAGAGCAGTGGCCTGCAGCAGGGCTGTGGTGCCCAGGTCTCTGCAGCAGCCCTGCTGTGTCTCTCTCTTGCAGCCCATTCTCTGCTGAGCCCTGTGTGGGAGCTCTGGGGGTCGGTGCTGCTGTGCAGGTGGCTGTGGAGTTCCTGCCGCTGCGGACCGGGGAGCACCGCGGGGTCCTGAGCCTGCACTGGGACTCAGGTCAGTGCTGGGCACTGCCTGCCTGCACTCTGTGTCCCTGGCTGCCCACTGCAGAGCCTGAGCTTTGGTTCCCAGCCAGTGCTGGGCCTGAGGGCTGACAGGAGGAGGGCAGGGCTCTGTCAGACGCTGTGGTGCCCAGGGCCTCTGGCACTCCTCTGTCCCCTGCTCTGCTTCTCCCTTGCCTTGCCTCAGAGCCTTTTGCTGCACTCTCCTCCATCCATCTCCATCCCACAGCTCCCAGCTTCAGGACTAAAAGGCTCTTGGGCTCGGGCAGGAAGTGCTCACTGCCTCCTTGGAGAGGTGTCAAACTCCTCCTGGGGTGGGAGAAGCCAAGAGCAGGCCCCAGGAGAAGTGTCAGCCTCAGCAGGCCCTTGAGGAGTAAGTGGGGAGCGGAGCTGGGACCTCCAAATGCTGCCCACAGGCTTGGCTCAGCAGAGCTGATGCTGAAGCAGAGCCTTGCTCACAGGTGCCCTCGGGGTGTGTTTCCTCTGCCTGCAGCAGAGCTTTGCTTTGTCCCTGTTGCTGCCCCTGGCTCCTGGGCAGCCTGATGTGCTCCCTGGGTGCTGCTGTGGTGCTGCAGCCCTGCAGTGAGCACTGGAGCTCTCTGGGGCTGGCAGAAAGGATCCAAATGCTGCTGTAGCTTGCAAGTGAGATGAGCAAGACTCCCCTCTGCTTTCCTGCAGGAGAAGATATTCACAGCAGCCTCAGTGGCACAGCTGTGGATGTGAACATCAGGCTGGACAGGAGCTCCTTGAGCATGGAGCAGACCTACCTGTCGCTGAGCAGCCGCAGCACCCTGCTCATCCACAACAGCAGCAGTGTGAGAGCTCACTTCCAGTGGAAGGCTGCTGCTAGTCAGGAGGAGGAGGAGCAGCAGCAGAGGTGGGTTGGAAAGCTGCACTGCAGGCAGATCCCTCTCCAAGGGTGACACTCAAGTGTGGCCTCCAGGGCTCTGGGTGCTTTGCAGTGGTGGAGGCCAGGAAAGCCCCCACAGCACCAAGGCCTGGATCCCTGGGCTTTGGGCTACTGGAGCTCAGCACTTCCCTTCCCAGCTGCATCCACACTCCAGCTGAGGATGGTGTCTTGGGGAGGAACTGCAGGGCCTGGATTTCCTCAGAGAGCAAACTGACTTGTGGGGGCCACAAAGCACTGAGGCCCAGAGATCTCTGGGCTCCAGAGGGACCATGAGGCTGAGGCAAGTCTCAGTGCTGGGCTGCACTGAGTAGCAGCACTGAGCACAGCTGCATGCAGCACAACTCTGCTGCTACTCGCTGCAGCTTCTCCTGCTGCAGCTGGCACAAGCTGGCAGGCTCCTTTCCCAGCCCTGTGCAGGGCAGAATGCTTCAGGGGCCCAGAAGGTTGAGGCTATCCTGCTGCAGGCTGTTAACTGCCTGCTGGTGTCCCAGTTTCCAGCACCAGGAGCTATTTCCACCCTGCCTTGGAGGCTGAGCAGAGCTGGGAGGTGGAGGGTTCTGCAGGGAGGGTGGAGCAAGGCAGGACTTAGAAGTCCAGTTGAGTTTCAGCACCTGTGTCTTTGTGGTGGTGGGAGATGGGGCAGGCTCTCCAAAGGCTGCCTGTGGTGAAGCTTGGAAATTGCCACCTCAGGCAGCAGAGGAAGAGCTGGAGCCCAGGGGCTGAGCTGGAAAGCACACTGCAAAGCCTGGGGGATCCCGGGAAGCCTTGGGTGACTTTCCAGCCCCAGGTGCATGGAGGGATCTGGAGTTAGTCTGAAGCCACAGCTGGGGAGGAAAGTGCCTTCAGCTGGAGTGCTCTTCAGGGGCTTCTGAGCAAGTCAAGTTCAGTGTGGTTGGGCCAGGCAGGCCCTAGAGGCCAGCCCCAGGTTCCCCTCGCTCAGTGCTTTTCCTTGCCCAGTGTGTGGCTGCTGTGCAAGCTCAGGCTGTGCAAAGAGCAGCCCTGAGCAGCTCCAGGGGAGGAAGAGCCACTCGAGGCTGTTGTTGGAGCCTCCATCAGCTGTGGCAGTGGCTGTGAAGCAGGAAGGCTCCCGGGGGGCTGCTGCCTTTCACAAAGCTCTTCCGAGCTTGCAAGCAGGGAGTGCGAGTGGCCAGGGAAGAGGCAGGGATCGTGGGCTGGGAGCCGGGGGCTCGGGGGCAGCCCCTTGCTGTGCCGCTGCTGTGCCTCCCCGAGCGCTTCTGCCAGAGCCTCTGCAGAGCTGCTGGTGATGCCCTTGTCTGCTGGGCTTTGTCTCTGGGCTGCAGGCTGTGGGGGCAGTTCAAGCCGCGTCCCCCCCTGGAGCCCAGGAAGCAGCCTGCGCCCCAGGGACGCCGTTCCCGGCTCCCCCGCATCTTCCAGCAGCAGAGGGCGAAGGCGCAAGGAGAGTCCCTGCTGTGCCGCTCTGAGGAGATCTTCACCATCGAGCCGCTGGTGAGCCGCAGCTGAGAGCCCTCCTTCCTCCTCCTCCTCCTCCTCCTCCTCCTCCCTGGGGAGGTCCCTTGGCAGATCCTGCCCCCAGCTCCCGCAGAGGGAGTGGAGCTGGCAGGGCTTGGTGCACAAAGCCTTGGTGAGCTGCAGGGCCCTGGCAGGCAGCGAGAGCCTGCTGGCAGCTGAGCAAAAGAAGGGCACTGCCTCGGTGTCCTTCCAGCCCTCAGAGGGCTCTGCGGTGTTAGCTGCAAGGACATCCCCTCCGTGTGGCTCGGGGGCTGCCCAGAGGCTGTTAGAGCACTGCAGGTCCCAAACCACCTGAAGAAGGGAAGGAGAGGAGGCAAAGGGCAGCTGAGTTATGGCAATAGCAATCCCCTCCTGGAAGCCGGGCTTCCACCAGCTCTGAGTCTCCCTGCCAGTGTCACCTGTGAGCCTGGGCCCCAGGCTGGCAGGTTGAAAGGGGCTCTGGGAGTTGTGGTGCCCCTAGGTACAGAGAAGGGCTTGCTGCTGGTTCTGGGAGCCCAAGGCCACATCCTGCCACCAACCAGAGCCCTGACTCGGAGGGAGAGCATGGTCTGAGCTGGAGAATGCTGCTGTCTGAGCAGCATCTCATCTGGGAGTAAAGCCTGCAGGAATCCCAACCTCTTCTTTCTATGCAGAGAGGTGAAATGAGTGTGAAGGAAGGGCTCAGCTGCTCTTGCTGCTTCCTCCTGGAGCCCATGGAAGGCTGAGAGCCAGCAGCAGCAGCACCACTGCGCTGTCCCAGCACAGCAGCTGGCAGCAGCAGGATGGGAGCAGGAGGTTGTTGCAGAGCAGTAGGGATGTTGGAGGCAGTGGGAGGTGAGCAGCATCCTGTGGTGTGTCAGAGCTGCTTTGGGAGTGTGTTGGGGGCTCCTGCTTGGTGACAGCTGCACTGTGTCTCCACAAGCAGCTGAACCTGCTCTCCAGCTTGTGAGGGGCAGCAGTCTGGCTGCCCACAGCACTGAGTCCTGGTGCTCCTGGTAATGATGGAGGGACACCAAGTGCAGCCTGGCCTCAAGCCTTGGGAGTGGAAACCTTTCCTCACTGGCTCTGGGGATGTGCCACACTGTGCTCTAGGAGTGACTTAGAAGTGGGCTGCTCCATGGCTCTCTGCCCTTCTGCCCTGTCCAGCCTTCTCAGTCTCTTGGTTTCCCAGGCTTCCCTCCCCTCTGGAGCAGGTTCCCTTGCAGAGCTCTGCCTGTGCCTGTCTCTCCTCCCCCAGCCCAGCACATGTGGTGCTTGCTCCTCGCTCTCCCTTGGTGCTCTGAAGAAGGGCTGCAGGGCTGTGGCTGCAAACATGAGCTGGAAGCTTTGGTGATCAATGGTTTGCTGCCATCCTCTCTTCTAGGAGGGAGAGGTGTGGCCAAACTCCTCAGCTGAGATCCAGGTGACCTTTAAGCCCCAGGCAGCCAGAGTCTATGAAGCCAAGTTCTACTGTGACATCTCAGGTACAGCTCCATTCTGCTGCTCTCTGCCCCAGGCTGCAGGCCAGGCACAAGCAACCTTCCAGCCCCCTGGCTCCTGCTCGAGTTGCTAGGAAGGGTCAGTGGCCAACAGGACCCGTGCCTGCTGTCCCTGTGGCTCCCAGCTGCTCTGCTGTCCAAGGCCAGGGCTCAGGACACTGCCTCTGGACCACTGAGTCCAGAACATGTGAGGCAGGGAAGGGCTGAGGTTTCCTGCCATGGGTTTGCCAGCCTTTGCTCTGCTGGGAGGTGTCTGTGAAGGCCAAGGAGCTACAGAACACAGCAGCCCCTAAGCCCCTCTAGCCTGTTTCCCTCCAAGAGGAGTCCTCATAGCCTGGAGGCATCCTGGGGCTCCTGAGGTGGTAGGAGCTGAGTTCCAGAGTGCTGCCAGCCCCTGGATCTCCTCCCACTGGTCAGCTACTGCCAGCGCTTAGGTGGGGAACCCTGCTGAATGCAGGGTGCCCTCCAAAGGAGCATCTCTGGCCAGCAGGTGCTTCTCCCTGCCTGGGAAGTGTCTCCTGGCAGCTCTGAGGCTGTGCTTCCCCTGGGTGGCGTTGCTCAGGGCTTGCTCTGCTCAGCAGGAGGTCTCTCCCTGGCAAGCTGAGCCCCAGCAGCCTGCTGGATGAGCTCTGTGCCGCTGCTGTCTCCCTGCAGGGTGCTCAGGCTGTTGGTGGCAGCAGCCAGCACTGCCCCCTGAGTGACACCAGCTCTGCCCTTCCAGAGGTGGTGGCTGTGCTGTGCTAGCCCAGGGCAGGGAGTGCTTGTAGCCAGGTTCAGGCTTCCTTGTCCTTCCTCTCCATCTCTGCAGGGTGCTGCTCAGGCTGTGTCTCAAGGGTGGGAGCTCGCTGCCAGGCTTTCTCCACGGAATCTGATGGGTGTCCTCACCTCCAGAGCTCATGGAGGTCCAGCAGCCCAGCTCCCACTCTTGGAGGGTGCTGAAAGCACCAACCCTGCTCTGCTGCTCTGTTGATTTCCTTCCTGCCCCAAGCCAAGGGACACAGATGGCAGGGAACAGCTTTTGACTTGCCCAGGAATTGGGCCTGGTTCCCTTGGCCAGTGCCACCTCCAGTGTGAGCCCAGGCCTTGTGTTCCCAAAATGTCTTCCTGCCCCAGCTGCACTTGTCAGAGCTGGGCAAGGCAATTCTTGCTTCACAAAGTTGCCAGTGCTGAGCTGCTGGCTCTGGGCTTTCTGCTCTGCTGAGGGAGATGTCCATCCCTCTACAGCAGGGGTGGATCTCCAGGGCTTGTGCCAGGAGAGGTTTTGCATTGCAGAGCAATAAGAGAGCTACTTGCACACAGCCCTTGAGCTGCTCTGGGGCTCCAGGAGGCAGAGCTGAGCAAATGCTCTGTCTTGGGAGAGAGAAGCCTGCTCTTGACAGACCCTGCTGGGCCTTCAGGAGAGCTTCACTTCTTGCAGCCATTCTGTGGCAGATGAGCATTCCAAAGCAGCAGGTCCCCTGTGCTGCCAGGGTGGAAACTGTCCCAGAATCAAGGTCCCTGTGAGTTGAAAGAAACCAAGGAGTCAATTAATTTTGCTCCTTGATTCCTCCAAGCCCCTTGGCTGACCTCCTCAGACCTTGAGCATGTTTGACACTGAGGGTGGTGAGAGCCTGGCCCCAGTTGCCCAGGGAGGGGTAGGTGCCCCACTCCTGGAACCCCTTCAGGTCAGGTTGCTTGGGGCTCAGAGCCAGCTGCTGTGCCTGCAGCTGTTCTGCTGAGTGCTGCTGCTTGGGCTGGCTGCCCTTGGAAGCTCCCTTCCCACCTCAAGGCCTCAAGGAGTCATCCAATGGAACTCTCTCCCCAGGCCGTGAGGCCAGGCTGCCTCTGCACATCCAAGGGGAAGGCCGAGGGCCCTGGCTCTGCTTCAGCCTTGAGCAGCTGGACCTTGGGCAGGTGTTGGTTGGCTCCAGCAGCAAGTCTGAGGTGAGCAGCAGGGGCTGGCAGGGCTTGGGGGGAAGTCCTACTATGGAGACAGGCTGTGGGAGCTGGGGCTGTTCAGGCTGGGGAAGAGAAGGCTCCAGGGAGAGCTCAGAGCAGCCTTCCAGGAGCTGAAGTAGCTCCAGGAGAGCTGGGGAGGGACTTTGGCCAAGGGCTGGGGCAGAGGAGGAGAGGGAATGGGGTGAAGCTTGAGGAGGGCAGCTTGAGACTGGAAACTAGGAAGATTCTTTAGAGTGAGAGGAGGGAGAGCCTGGCACAGGCTGCCCAGGGAGGCTGTGGCTGCCCCCTCCCTGGAAGTGTTCAGGAGCAGGCTGGATGAGGCCTGGAGCAGCCTGGGCTGGTGGGAGGGGTCTCTGCCTATGGGGGGGGTTGGAACTGGATGAGCTGGAAGGTCCCTTCCAACCAAGCCATTCCAGGATCCATTCTATGAAGTCCTGGCTGCTTGGCATCAAAGCCCCAAAGGCTGAACTTCCCTTTGGCTTCTGCCAAGCAGCAGCAGGCAGCATCCTCTGCCTTTGCCAGCTGTCAGCTTGTGCTGCTCTGGGCTGGACCTGCAGGCCAAAAGCCCAAATGGAAACCGATTGAGATTCCCTCCCCCTTTCCCTTTCCCTTTCCTGGTAAGGTAAAGCAAATCAGGCAGGAGAAAGGAGAGGTAAGATCAGGGAAAAAATGGTCTGGAATCTGTTTGGGAGTGAAAAAAGGTAATTTTATCTATCTCTATGTATCAGTAACAGGGCAGGTTCCAAAGGGATAGGGTGAAGGGCAGGGGCAAAGCATCCAAAGGCAGCCCCAGCTGGCACTGGATTCCCTTGGTGCCAGTGGCTGCAGCTCTTCAGGAGGTGTGGATGCAGCAGGGAGCAGCAGGGGGGGGGATGCAGCAGCCCTGGGGAGCCTTCTGTGCAGCAGTGGCTGTGCAGGGGAAAGAGAGAGCAGGAGCAGAGCTCTGCCCTGCCTAGCAAGGCTTGCTGGGCAGGGAGGGGCAGTGGCATAGAGCCCCTTGGAGCCAGGGGCCCCCTCCTCCTGGGAGGGGGAAAGCCAAGTCTCTCTCTGCCCAGCCAGAGCAGCTGGGGCTGGGCTCTTTTCAGCCCCCATCAAGGGGGGTGTAACCCTGCAGGGAGGTGCTTGGGCAGGACACAAATCAGCCTCCTGGAAGGAAAGAAAGTTCCTTAGGGGTTTCCATTGGCTGTCTTGCAGGTGATCCTGCACAACAAAGGAGCCATCCATGCCTCCTTCAGCTTGGTCCCTCCAACTACAGCTCTGGGCCCCTGCTTCAGCTTCTCCCCCTGTCAGGGCCTTCTCTTGCCAGATGAGTTCCAAGTCATCCAGGTCTGCTTCTGTCCCCCTGTCCTGGGGCACTTCACAGAGGAATTCAGGTTCAGTGTGGAAGGATCCCCTGAGCCTGTGACCTTGACTGTCAGGTGAGAGGCTGAGTGCAGCCCCCTGTGCTGTGAGAGCAGCTTTGCAGCCTGCCAGCAGCAGTGCAAGCTGCAGGCTCTGCAGTGCTCTGCAGCCAAGCCAAGGCCTCCTCTGCTGTGTCCCCCCAGGGGCTGTGTCTCTGCACCCCCTCTGCGCTTCGATGTCCCTTGCCTGCGCTTCGGGGACGTCTCCTATGGTGAGTGTGGCCTGGCCTTGGAGCACAGCCCGAGGGCTCTGCAGCCCCAGAGTGCAGCCTCAGAGCCTCCAGCACTGGTGGCCCTCCAGAGCAGCCTGCAGGAGGTTCAAGCAGGGCTGCAGGCTGCCTGGGCAGGGCTTTGCCGTCCTGAGGGCACAGAGGCCCAAAGGACTGGCAGAGCAGGGTCTTGTGGGGTCCCTGATGGTCTGATCAGCCCCAGGCTGCCAGTCCTTGGCAGCAGGATGGCTGTGAGAGCCCCAGCAGGGCCCAGGGGCTGGGACTGCAGGAGCAGGGAGTTGAAGCTCTGGCCCAGCCCATAGCTGCTGTGGGTCAATGTTGCCAGGCTTGGAGACCATTTCCCCCCTGAGCTGCAGGGTGAGATGTTGCTTGGTGCTGGGAGGGCCACTGGTTGTCAGTGCCAGGGAATGTGGCCAAGAAAGAGCTCTGCCTCAGGCCCTGGTGTGCTCAGAGCCCTGGGCTCCTTCTCCTTGCCCAGCAGAGGCCCAGCTCTGCTGCCTGAGCACTGAGCTGCAGGTTCTGCTGCTTCAGCTCAGGCTCCCAGAAGGCTTTTCCCTGAGGGGCTCTCAGCTCTGCCTGGGAAGCCAGTTCTGGGCTGACTGAAGAGCTGTGCTCAGCCTGGCCAGGATGCCTCTCTGTTTTCCTCCTGCTGAGGGACTTGGCTAAGAGAAGTGCTGGCCCTTGCTGAGCTGCAGCCTCCCCTCCCTCCATCCCTGCCCTGTCTCTTGGCTTCCTTGTGAGCAGACAAAGCCAGAGGGCTGCCAGCAGGCAGCAGCCTGGGATCCAAGAGGAGAAGAGTCCTCTCCAGCTGCTGGCCTGGAGAAGGCCTTTGCAGCTGCAGGCTCCTGGTGCTTGCTGTGCCCTGCTGGCCACCCTCTGCTGAGAGCAGCCTTGGCCTTCTTGGCCAGGAGGGCCCCTGGCTGCCCGATGGGGAACTTGTTGTCCCCCAGCAGTGCCAGCACAGAGCTGCTTGGCTTCCGCGGCAGCTGCAGCTCAGAGGGAAGAGAGCCAGAGGCCAAGGGCAGCCTGAGCATGTCAGGAGATTGCCTGCAGGAGGCAGAGGAGCTGTGTGCAGAGGTGCAGAGCTGTGTCCTTTCTCCTAGGCTTCCCTCACAGCCTGTTCTGTCGCCTGACCAACACCTCCCTGGTGCCTGTGGCCTTCACCCTCCGTGTGCCCGGGGACGGTGTGGCAGAGCCCAGCGTGCCCAGCACTGCCCAGGTGCTGGACAACTCTCTGCCCTCCTGGAAGAAGAGAGCCAGGAGGTGCCTCAGGCCCTGTGAGTTCACCATCAGCCCTGGCAGAGGCACCATCCCTGCCCTGAGCTTCCAGGACATCCAGGTAGGGAGCAGTGGGGCCAGAGGGGCTTCAGCAGCTGGGGCTGAGGCTGCCCTGCTCTGGGAGAGGGCTTCAGTGCTGCTGGCTGGGAGGGGGAGGCCAGGCAGAGCCCTGCAGCAGGGCTGGGCTGTTGGGAGCTGTGCTGCTCTGGGACTTGCCTTTGGAGCAGCCTTTGGAGCCTGCAGGCAGAAGCTGCAGCTCCTGCCCCCCAGGCTCCAGGCCAGAAGCCACTGCTGAGGCTTTCAGAGCTGCTTAGGCTGATTCCTTGGCCTGCAGCTGGGCAGAGGAAGGCTGAGGGCAGCAGGAGGCTGTTGCAGGGAGAGATGTGGCTGGAGGAAGCAGTTAGCTTCTCTGCCTGCTCTTCTTCCTCCTGTGCTGTGGGCAGGATGAGTTGGATTCCCTGCAGTGCTCTGCAGGGGGACTGCAGAAGCTGTGGTGGCTGTGAGCTGAGCAGGTTCTGCTGGGCCAAGCTTCTGCAGCAGCTTCCCCCTGCACAGCTGCAGTGGTTCTGCTGGAGGCAGCAGCTCTGCCCTGCACTGCTGCTGTTCCCTGGCCATGCAGTGCTGAGTGGCAGCCTGCTGGGGCCTGCATTCCTCTCACCCATGGCCTGGGAGCTGCCACAGGCACTTCTGCAAGCAGCTCTTGCCAGCAGCCTTGTGGTGCTGCCAGGGCCTGTGCTCTGCAGATGGAGCAGCACCAGGGCCAAGGCCTCCCTTGCTTCCCATGGCCTGGGAATGGAAAGGCAGCAGCTGTGGGGGTGCTGAAGTGTTTGGGGCTTTGCTCTCCCCCCAGGTCACCCTGTGCTCCAACACCCAGGGCTTGTATGAGCTGGCTCTGGTGGTGGATGTGGATGGTGTGGGCCAGGAGCTGCTGTCCCTGCCCCTCACAGCCAGGTACCAGCACTTTCCTTGCAGGGTCTCTTGGTGCATCCAGCCCCTTGCATGTGGTTTGCTGGCTCCAGCTCCACAGGAGGAGCCTTGCATCATGAGCTGGTTCTGCCCAGGCAGAGCTGGGAGCAGCAGGGCTTGCAGGCAGCCCCCTGGAGGAGCATCATCCCAGAATGGCCAGGCCTGGCCCTGAGCCTTTTCCTAAAGGACACAGCAATTCTGTGGCTGCTTGGCACTGCCCCTCCCCTGGCACAGCCTGGGGCCATTTCTCTTGTGCTGTCACTCGTTCCTGGGGAGCAGAGCCCAAGCCCCAGCTGGCTCCAGCCTCCTTTCAGGGACATGTGGAGAGCCAGGAGGGCTCTGCTCTGCCTCCTTTGCTGCAGGCTAAACGCCGCCAGTTGCTCCCAGCAGCTCTGCTCCTGCCCAGCCCTGTTCTCCAGACCCTTCCCCAGCTGTGTTGCCCTTCTCTGGACCCGCTCCAGCCCCTCAAGGCCCTTCTTGGAGGGGCCCTAAACTGCTGCCAGGATGTGAGGGGTGGCCTCAGCAGTGCTGAGCCCAGGGGGCCGATCCCTGCCCTGCTCCTGCTGGCCACGGGGTTGCTGATCCAGGCCAGGCTGCTGGTGGCAATTTGCAGCCACTCTGCTCTAGGCAGCTGTGTCCTGCTCCCTTCCATGCCACATGAGGGGTCAAGCAGCCTCTCCTCTGCCAGTGTCTCCATTGCCTCTGGCCCTCTCTCTGCCCAGGTGTGTGGTTCCTGCTCTGCGAGTGCCCAAGCCCGTGGTGACCTTCGGCCGCTGCTACCTGCAGCTCCCTGCCCAGCAGCTGCTGCCCCTGGTGAACGACAGCGACCTGCCAGGCTGCTATGCACTGCTGCCTCAGGTTGGCATCACCCCCACCCACCTCCTGCCCCCAGGGCTCAGCCAGGCTGTGCTGGGGAGAAAAGGCCTTTGGGAGAGAGAGACCTTGATGCTTTCCAGTCCATCCTACAGGTTTGCTGGGAACAGGAACCCACTGTCTTGGTCTGGAGAGGGAAAGAGCCTCAGTTCTTGTGAATATTCCTGTGTTAGGAAATTAGAGGCACAGAGGAGGCCAAAATAGCAACAGCTAGGCTATGTAGTACACAAATAAAGTGGATGGATCAGAAGGGGAGAGAGAGAGAAAATAGGGAGAGAGAGAAGAGGAATTCTATTGGCACCCCCTCACCCCCCAAGACAGTTTGGGTCTGTGGAGGAAGGGTGCTGCAGCTTTGGCTGTAGAGGAGAGGTCATTGCTGTCCTCTGAGCAGCCTCTTCAGCTCCATGAGTTGTAGCAGGCACAACTTAGGACATGGAGAGAGGGTTCCTTTTGGTCTGCTTCTTCCAGGGTCTCTGTCATTTTCCCTCTCCTGGTATGCTCTCCGTTTTCCTTCAGAGCAGCATTGTCCTGCCTGCTGCCTTGGCCTCCTCCTGCCTTGGCCTCCTCCTGCCTTGGCCTCCTCCTGCCTTGGCCTCCTCCTGCCTTGGCCTTCTCCTGTCTTTCCCTCCTCCTGCCTTGGCCTTCTCCTGAGCCAGTAGTTGCTCAGATCTGTTGCACAGCTTTTCAGAGGTGTGTGTTCCAGAGAGCAGGGATAGCAGTGGCCTCTGCCCGTTTCCAGGACAGCTGCAGTCTGCTTATCTCTGCACCTTCCTGAGAGGCATCCCAGTGGCTGCTCCCAATACACATCAGCTATTGCCTGGGCAAGCAGCAAAGGTGATTTTACCTTTGTTGAGTCCCATCAAGAGAGCCAAGATTCAGTCTCTCTCAGCTGCCCAAATGTAAGCTCAGGAAGCAGGGAAATGGGAACCTTCCTGAGGATCAACTTTAGGCAGCAATTGAGACAAGTGTAGGCAGCTCTTTGGGAAGCAGTTTGCGCTCTGGCTCTGGGGTGCTGTCCTGCAGGAGAACTCAGAGGGTGGTGAGAAGCTGCTCTGCCAGCCCAAGCAGGGAGAGTTGTGAGTGCAGCAGCTTTGGGACCCCCTGAGGATGCTGAGGCCATCCAAGTCTTGCCTTTCATTCTGTGCCTTCCTGCCAGGGATTTCAAACTCTTTGTGAGTTGCTGCTGTGGACACCTTAAGGGTTGACATTTTTCTACAAGTTCCCTCTGCAGTAACCTTTGATTGCCAGGATCAACCCAGGCTGGAGAGCAGCCCTATGGAGAAGCCCCTGAGGATACTGAGGGCTGCCAAGCTGCTCCTGGGCTGGCATTGTGCAGTACCAGCCCAGAGCCAGCTGTGCCCTGGGCTGGTCCCCAGCAGTGGGCAGCAGGGGCAGGGAGGAGGTTCTGCCCCTCTGCTGAGACCCCCCCCTGCAGTGCTGGGGCAGCTCTGGAGTCCTCAGCACATTCAGGGACTGGCTGGAGGAGGCCACAGCAATGCTGGGAGGCCTGGAAGCCCTCTGCTGTGAGGCCAGGCTGGGAGAGTTGGGGCTGTTGAGCCTGGAGAGGAGAAGGCTCCAGGGAGAGCTTCTGGTGGCTTTTCAGAGCCTGTTGGGAGAGGGGATGGCTTGAACTAAGAGAGGGAGATGTAGACTGGATAAGAGGAAGACATTTTTTCACTCTGAAGGGGGTGAGAGCCTGCCCAGGGTGCCCAGGGAGGTGAGAGATGCCCCTCCCTGGAACCTTTCCAGGCCAGGCTGTCAGGGGTGCTGAGCAGTCTGCTCCAGTTGCAGCTGTCCCTGCTCAGTGCAGGGGGCTTGGACTGGAGGAGCTTGAAAGATCCCTTTCAGCCCAGCCCCTTCTGTGCCCCTGCCCCTTCCAGAAGCACCAGGAGGATGCTGCTGTGCTGTACTCCAGCCCCGTGCCCTGTGGGATCATTCAGCCTCACAGCTCCGTGGAGGTGCCACTGAGCCTGGAGGCCCAGGTGCCAGGAGAGCAGCACACTCCTGCCCGTGTGGCCGTCTTTGGGCGTGCAGGACACCCCCTGGTGAGTGCTGGAGGGGCCTGCTCCGTGCCACAGGGCTTGCTGGAGCCTGAGGTGTACAGGGCTTCTTGCAGGGCAAAGGGGGCTTGTACCACAGGGATCCCTGGCACTGGGTGAGGGGGAGAGGAGAGGCAGCGTGGTGCCCTCTGGGAGGGTGATCAGAGTGTGTGCCACAGCAGTGCCCTGGGGACAGGGCAGATGGGGGAAGGAGCCAGCACTGTCCCTGCCTCTCCTCCTCTGCTCTTAGGAGAGGAGCAGCAACTGCTGCTGCCTTGGGGGTCTTGGGGAGGAGCAGCCAGGGACAGCCCAGAGTGCTGCTGAAGCAAAGGCTGGCTCTGGAATGAGTGAGAAGGTGCTGCAGCAAAGGCATCCAGGTGCCACCTCCAGTGCTCTTTGCTGCTTCTGCAAGAACACTGCTTTGGCTCAAGAGACCAAAAGGCTGCTGGAGTGCTGCCATCAGCTCTGTTCCTCAGGTGGTGCCAGGATTACCCCAGAGCACAAAGCAGAGCAGCAGCTTCCATGATCTCTCCTCTGCAGAGCCAGCTTGGTGCCAGCTAGGGCTGCTGGTCAAGGGGTAGCTTTGGGAGTGTTCCAAAAGCTGCTGCCCAAGCCTGGCTGTGCAGCAGCAGAAGCCAGGGAGAGTGGTTTGGGGCAAGGCTGAGCAGCAGCAGGGCTGGGAGCAGGCACAGGGCAGAGGAAGGAGAGCTGCTGGAGAGACTGCAGCCTGGGCAGGCTGCTTTCTTTCCCCCTGACAACAGCAGCTTGTGGCTTTCAGCTGGGGTCCCTCCAGAGCCCACCCTTGCTGCAGGCCTCCTGCTTCAGGCTTCCAACACTGCCAACTTCCAGCAGGCAGAGCTCTCCCCCATCCAGGAGCAGCCTCAGAGCTGTCTGACCCTTGCCAGCTTTCCCCATGGTGTTTTTCCTCTCTCCTCCCTGGAGCAGAAGGTCTCTTTGGTGAGCACTGGAGAGGGCCCAGTTGTCTCTGTGCAGCCCAGCCAGCTCGATTTTGGCAGCATCCAAGTTCTGCAGGAGGCCTCCCGGTGTCTGCAGCTCTGCAATCAGAGCCCCATCCCTGCAGCCTTCCAGGCAGAGGTGGTGAGTATCTGGAG
Source organism: Melanerpes formicivorus (assembly GCF_026170545.1). NCBI lineage: Eukaryota > Metazoa > Chordata > Aves > Piciformes > Picidae > Melanerpes > Melanerpes formicivorus. Next base: position 230,399 of record NW_027142577.1, on the reverse strand, counting down.
AGGCTTCCAGTGGCAATGGCTGCTCTGTGGCCACCCGGGGCTCAGTTCTCCTCTGGAGCCTTTCCAGCTGGCTGCCTGAGAGAGCAAGCAAGATCTTCCACCCCCAGGTGGCCAGAGGAGCCTGGCTGTGGGGGCAGGTTCAGCTGGGGCAGCCCTCAGGAGCCCAGAGCTTGAGGAGATGTTTGAGCAGCAGTGAGCCTGGAGCCTGTTGCCAAGCTCTCCCTTTCCTTTGTGGAAGGTCTCTGGCTGTGAGAGTCATGGGTTTGGAGCTCTGGGATCACAGAATGCCTTGGGTTGGAAAAGACCTTTCAGATCCTCCAGGCCAAGCCTCAGCCCAGCACTGCCAGCTCAGCACTGAACCGTGGCCCTCAGCACCACAGCTCCAAGGCTTTGAAACCCCTCCAGGGATGGGGACTCTACCCCTGCCTAGGGCAGCCTGGGCCAGGCCTTGGCAGCCCTCAAGGGAAGGAATTGTTGCTCATGGCCACCCTCAACCTGCCCTGGTGCAACTGGAGGCCATTGCCTCTTGTCCTGTCGCTTGTACCTGGGAGGAGAGACTGAACCCCACCTGGCTCCAGCCTCCTTTCAGGGAGGTGTAGAGAGCCAGAAGGTCTCCCCTCAGCCTCCTTTTCTCCAGGCTGAGCAATGCCAGGTCCTTCAGCTTTGAACTGAGGACAGGGCTTTGAGCAAGCTGCTTTAGTTGAAGCTGTCCCTGCCCAGGTCAGGGGCTTGGAACTAGTTGAAGGTCCCTTCCATGCCAAAGCATTCTGTGACTCTCTGATCTTCTCCCTGGGATTTGCTGGAGGAAAGTCAACTTCTTGCAGCTTGTCAGTACTTCAAGAGGCCTCTAAGAAAGCTGGGGACAGACTTTTGACTAGGACTTGTAGTGAGAGGCCAAGAGGGCTAGTTGGAAACTCCAAGAGGGAGATTTCTAGCAGCTGTCCTGTGAGAGCTCAGTGCTGCCAGGCTGGAAACTCCAGCTGCCTTCCCCTGGCTCCTGCCCAATGCAATGTGCTTGGCTCGTGCCCAGCCTGCCAGCACATTGCTGCCTCCTGTTCCAAAGGGCAAAACCTCTCCAGGGATGCTGCAGGGTTTGGGCTGAGCAGGGCCTGTTGTCCCAAGCACAGCCCTGAAATGTGGAGCATGTCCCACTGCCCCCACGCTGGAGCCTTGGGAGCTGCAGATCTGCATGCCAGTGCATGTCCTGCTGGCCAGGGAGCACTCCCTGCAAGGAGGCTGGAGGAGGAAACAACCTTCTCTTGAGGCCGAGTGTCTCTGGGGCTGGTGAGGTGGTGGCTAATGAGGGGAGTCTGTGAGAGGAGGGTGGCACAGGGGGGGTGTCAGCTCCTGCAGAGGTGCTGCTTGCAGCCCCCCTAGCTCAGCTGCAGGCAAAGGAAGCCCTTCTGGTTTGTTGCCCTCACATCCTTGCTCCTCCAGCCCACAAGGGACCGAGGGCTGTGGCTCCTGGCCTCAGCTGGGCTCTGCCTTGTCTTGCAGTCTGGCAGAGGCTGGTGCTGGAGGGTTGAGCCCAGCCGAGGAGTGATCCCCGCCGAGGGCCAGGTGTCTGTGTCTGTCACAGCCCAGCTGGACGACACGGGGCAGTTCCAGGCCGAGGTGCAGCTGCTGGTGGAGCACAGCCGTGGCTACGGCATCCCCGTGCGGGCGCTCGGCGTCGGCAGCACCATCGTCCTCGACAGGCCCTTGGCTCCGCAGCTCAGCCTGGGCACTCGCTTCAGGTAGGTGTCCCTCAGCTCCTGCTGCTGCCGGGGGCTCAGCCAGGAGAAGCTCCTGGCTCTTCCAGGGCAGCCCCAGGGCTTCTTCAGGCTGAAGCCCAGCAGGAGCAGGGCAGGGCTTGTGCCCTGTGCTGGGCACCGCTGAGGATACAGTCGGAGCCCTGGGCTCAGGTTTGGGCTCCTCGCTCCAGGAAGGGCAGTGAGGGGCTGGAGCGTGTCCAGGGCAGGGCAAGAAAGCTGGGGAAGGCTCTGGAGAACAGGGCTGGGGAGGAGCAGCTGAGGGAACTGGGGGTGAAGAGGAGGCTGAGGGGAGACCTCAGTGCTGTCTACAAGAGCCTGGAAGGAGGCTGGAGCCAGGTGGGGGTTGGGCTCTTCTCCCAAGGAACAAGGGATAGGAGGAGAGAAGATGGCCTCAGGGTGCTCCAGGGGAGGTTTAGGTTGGACATGAGGAACAAATTCTTCCCCTAAGGGACAAGGCCTGGCCCAGGCTGCCCAGGGCAGTGCTGGAGTCCCCATCCCTGGAGGGGTTTCCTGGAGCAAAGGGTGGCCATGTCTGCCCAGCTGCACTTGGGCTTTCTTTCCAGGAAGGAACTTCCATTCCCATGGGACATTCCCTTGGGTTTCTGTCTGGCTCTGGTTGTTCATCTCTGGCTGTGGCTCTGTTTCCTCAGCAGCCAGAGCTGGGCTGGCTGCCCTGCTCCTCTCAGCCACACTCCTGCTGATCCATGTTCTTAGGCTCAGTGCTCTGTCTCAAACACAAGCCCAGCTGCTCTGGTCAGCAGAGGCTGATGAGGGTTGGATGCTTCCTAAAGGATGGAGGCATGAAAGGGATGCCAGGGCCCCCCACCAGCGAAGCCAGTGGTGCCCTGACCACCAGATAGGATCCTAGAATGGTTTGGTTTGGAAGGGATCATCTGGTTCCAACCCTCCTGCCACGGGCGGGCCCTGAGGAGTCCACACCCTGCAGCTCCCCGCTGGCATCTGCAGAGGAAGCCAACTGAGGCAGCAGCTGCCCAGGGGAAGCTGCAGTGGCCTGGAGCTGTTCCTCCATCTGCTTAGTATCACAGGATCAGTCAGGGTTGGAAAGGACCACAAGGATCAGCCAGTTCCAACCCCCTGCCATGGGCAGGGACACCCCACACTAGATCAGCCTGGCCAGAGCCTCAGCCAGCCTGGCCTTAAACACCTCCAGGGACAGGGCCCCAACCACCTCCCTGCACAACCCATTCCAGGGCTTCACCACTCTCATGGGGAAGAACTTCCTCCTCCCCTCCAGCCTGAATCTCCCCACCTCCAGCTTCATTCCATTCCCCCTAGTCCTAGCACTGCCTGAGATCCTGAGCAGTCCCTCCCCAGCCTTCCTGTAGCCCCTTTCAGATCCTGGAAGGCCACAATGAGGTCACCTGGGAGCCTTCTCTTCTGCAGACTGAACAGCCCCAACTCCTTCAGTCTGTCCCCATAGGAGAGGTGCTCCAGCCCTCTGCTCATCCTCGTGGCCCTTCCCTGGACACCTTCCAGCACCTCCAGATCCCTCTTGTCATAGGGGCTTGCAGCCAGGTCAGGCCAGCTCAGGGTCTGATCCAGCCTGACCCTCAGGCAGCCCTTTGCTAAAACTCTGCTGAGTGTGAAGCAGCAGGGGCTGGTGCTGCTCTGCCCACAGCAGCTGAGAGGATGTGCTTCAGGAAGCTTTCCCTGGCTGGGCACAACCAGAGCTGCTGCTGGGTGGGGAGAAGCTCAGGGGTAGGCAAGGGCTGGCTCCCGCTGAAGGTTTGAGCTAGGTCAGCAGTTCAGAGGTGGTTCCATTGCCAGCTGTGTGGTCAGACAGCAGCAGCAGCAGCTGGGTGAGTGCTGGGCAGTAGCAGCTCTCCTGATCTTTTCCATCTCTGCTCCTCTTGCAGCCTGGCTCCCTGCTGTTACAGCTTCAGGGTCACCAACCGAGGCCGCCGCACCCAGCGGCTCCGCTGGACCGTGGGAGGTTGCTCCCCGCCTGGCCAGCGCCGTTGGCTGCCTTCCCTCAGCAGCACCAAGGGCAAAGCTTCCTCCCAGGGCCCCCCTGCTGCCTGCCCTGTGTTTCAGCTTCGGCCCAAGAGGATGGAGCTGAGGCCAGGCCAAACGATGGAGGTGATGCTGGAAGGCTTCTCCAGCACTCCCCAGGTGAGGTCCCTCACAAGGGCTGAGCCTTCCCCATCAGATCACCTCCCCTGGGACTTGTCCTGCAGCCCCCTGGCACTGGCCTGAGAATGTGAGCAAGAGAGTGTTTGAAGGCCACAGGTTCCCCCTGGCAGAGTCCTCTGCTTTCCTTGCTGGCCACCATCAGTGGCTGGGGCTGCTCTGTGTTCCATCCTGCAGCACTTGCTGCTACCAAAGCAGGGGCTGAAGGCAGCTGCTGCTGTGGCAGGTGCCAAGGTGCCAGGTGCTGAGGCAGGAGGGAAGGGCAGAGAGAAGAAGTGACTCACAGCCTGGGAGCAGAGGCAGAAAGGAAGGCAGGAGGGCAGGTTTCCTGTGTCTGGGGGAAGCCAGCAGGGCAGGCAGTGGCTGGAGCTGCAGCATTTCTCCTCTGCAGACAAAGATGGGCAGAGGCCTTGTCTGGCACCAAGTGCTGGAGGAGAGGAAGGAGCCCAGTGCCAGCTCTGCTGATCAGGGATGTTCATCCCCATGGCACCACTGCAACTGGCAGCTTAACTTGCTTTCCTGGGAACAGTGACACTTGCCCCAGGCTCCCAGCCAGCCCTGCTGTGCCAAGGGCAGCCAGGTCTTGCCAGCACCCTTGGATGGGTCGCTGGGCCTCCTCCTGCCTGGAGCCTTCTGCCAGGGGAATGCAGCTCTGCAGAGGAGCTGCAGCCTGATGTGCACTGCTGAGCTCCAGCAGCACAGAGGTTGAAGTGGAGAGGGCTTGGACTGGATGACCTTGAATGGTCCCTGCCAAGCCAAGGCAAGCCATGAGATGATTCTCTGTGGAACAGCTCTAGAGGAAGCTCCTGCTGATGTTCATGTTTTGAAGGGGGTTCTAAAGGCTTGCCTCAAGAGTGGCTTGAAGAAGACTTCGTTGCTCACCTGGGTGGCTGTATTGGGGCTGTCCCCATGCAGTTCTGAGCCCAAAGGTTTTGCTGAGGAGGAGCAAAAGGCACCAAGCTGTTGAGTGCAGTGGTGAGAATGTCTCCCTGGAAAGCTGGCAGGGGCTCTGTGCAGCCAGCTGTGCCTGCCTGGCCCTGCAGTCAGAGCCAAGAGCTCTGGGAGGAGTTGGGTTGTGGTGCTGTAGCAGAGGAAAGAGCCAGCAGTGGAGAAGTGATCCCAGGAGCTGTCCAGAGCAAGGCTTGGCTGTGAGCCCATCCAGCTTGAGAGAGGACTTTGCTGGGACATGCAAGGCAGCTCTGTCCTGGGGAGGTCTCTCTTCAAAGCAGCTCTGGGAAGGAGGGCAGGAGGCATCCTAGTGGGGAGTGATCCCTCCTTGACCTGAAGGCATCTGCCTGTGGGGGGGTTCCTGTGGGTCACAGAATCCCAGCATGGGGGAGGTTGGAAGGGACCTCTGGGGATCATCCAGCCCAATCCCCCTGCTACAGCAGGGGCACCCACAGCAGGTTGGCCAGGTTGCCAGTGTCCAGGGGGTGTTTGGAGTCTCTGCAGAGAAGGAGACTCCACAACCTCTCTGGGCAGGCTGCTCCAGGCCTCAGCACCCTCGCTGAGAAGAATTTTCTCTTCCTGCTCAGATGGAGCTTCCTGGCTTCCAGTTTGTGCCCCTTGTCCTGTCACAGGCTCCATCCTCTTGCCCCTCACCCTTTAGCTCTTGCTGAGCATGAAGAAGATCTGCTCTGGGGCTGCTCTTCTTTTTGAGGGGGTTGGACTAGAAGACCTTTGGAGGTCCCTTCCAGCTCAGAGCCTTCTGTGCTTCTGTGTGATTCTGTGATGCTCCAGGCTCAGCAGCTCCAGCTCTCAGCCTTTCCTCCTCAGAGAGGTGCCCCAGGCTCCTCAGCATCTTTGTAGTCTTCACTGGGCTCTCTTCAGTAGTTCCCTGACTACTTTGAACTGGGCAGCCCCAAACTGGACCCAGCTGTGGCCTCAGCAGGGCAGGATGGAGGGGGAGGAGAGCCTGCTGGCCACAGTCTCCTTGAGGAATCCTCTTGGCCTTCTTGGACACAAGGGCAGCTTGCTGGCTCGTGGGCAACTTGCTCTCCAGCAGCACTCCCAGGTCCCTGTCTGCAGAGCTGCAAGCTCCCAGCAGGCCAAGGCCTCAGCTGTGCTGGGGCAGGGGTTGTTCCTCCTCAGGAATCATTTCCACTGAGCTTCCAAGGCAGAGCTGACTGCCCTTGGCCTTTCTGTCTCCTGTTTTTCTGCCCAGTTCCATCTCCATCTTCATTCCATCAGCTCCTCCAGCTTTCTGTAGCACTGTGCTCAGCACTGGGGCACATCAAAGGAAGAACCCTTTGGGGCAGGGATTGTCCCTGGCAGCACAAGCCTCCCCAGAGCTGTTTGTGGCTGTTGGCTGCAGCCTGATGGCCACTGGAGTGCAGGAGAAAGGGGATGCAGCACAAGCTGTGGAGGGCAAGGGGAAACCAGCAGTGAGGGGGGCAGTGGCAGGGCCGTGGCTGGTGGCTGGCAGAGGCAGGCTGTCCTCTGGCCACCCTGCTGGCAGCCCCCATGTGCCCTGTGGCTTCTCCTGCAGGCGGTGAGGGAGCAGCTGCTGTGCCAGGCCGCGGTGGGCAGCGAGGCCAGGAGCACCCAGATCCTGCAGGTGGAGCTCAGCTGCCAATTCATTGCTCCTGCCCTGCAGATGTCCTCCACAGCAATCACTTTCCAGGTGGAGAAGGTGAGTGTCTGGCTGGCATCCTGGCCCTGGACCTGCTGGCTGGAAGCTGTGGCTGTGCTTGGCTTCAAAGGAGGAGGGAAGAGAGCTGCTCTGAGTCCCCAGGGCTTTGGCTGTTGACTGCAGCAGGACCAAGCTTTTGCTGTTAGCACTGAGCTCATTCTTTGCTGCCCTGGGGCTGGCAACAGCCTCAGCAGCACTGCTTTGCTCTTGTTGGTGTGGCACCACTGAGGAGAGTGGCCCCAAGCTCTTGTCCCCCACCCTTTAGCTCTTGCTGAGCACTGAGCAGATCCCCTCTGGGGCTGCTCTTCTCCAGGATCAAGAGCCCCAGGGCTCTCAGCTCCTCCCAGAGCTGCTCCAGGCCCCTGAGCATCTTGGCACTGTAGCAGGGGCAGCAGGAGCCTGGAGGTTGCTGGCTGGCTGTGCATACTCAAAGCCAGCCTTAGGCTCCTGCAGGCTCTCTGCTGCATCCTGCTTGCTTGTCTCCTCTGCCCAGCACCCCTGGCCTTAGGAGGCTCCTAGAGGCATGAGTGTAGGTGACTGGAACTCCTCTTGTGCTGCTGTCCCCAGGAGAGGACAGGCCACTGCAATCAGATGGGCTGGATCTCTTAGCAGCAGCTGCCTCCTCTCAGGGGCCTGTTCCCTGCACATTCCTGAGGCTGTTCCCCCTGGGCAATGCTGTGGTTTGCAGCCAGCAGCAGCATCTGCTGTGCTTGGAGAAAGCCCTTCCAGAAGGGGAGAAACCTATCCAAAGAGTCCAGAGGAGCTGTTGGGAGCTCTGGGGGCTGAAGGCTTTGGAAAGGCAGCGGGTGGGGAAGGAGGGCCCTGGGCACTTGGGGGTGAGTGATGCTTCTCTCCTGTGCTTGCAGCAAGCAGGGGATGTCCTAACTCCTCTGGCCCAGCCTCTGGCTTTGAAGAACATCTGCCCCCTGCCCCTCAGCTTGGTGCTGGCCTTAGAGCAGCCCTTCTCTCTCTGTGATGTGGAGCAGCAGCCCCTGCCTGCAGATGCTCAGGTGAGCAGCCCTGGGCCTTGCTGCTGCTGGAGTGTGAAGAGGGAGCAGTGTGGTGGTGTGCTCCTGCTGGGAGGGCCTCCAGGAGAGAAGCTTCTGCAGAGCCAGCAGTGAGCCTGAGCTGAACCAGCTTGGAAATGAGTTGCTGGAGGAAACAAGGCATCATCTGGCTTGGGAAGAGAGCCATGGGATGGTTTGGGCTGGAAGAGACCTTTCAGATCATCAAGGCCAACTGTGAACTTCTCACTGCCAGCTCACTGCTAGATCATGGCCCTCAGCAGCAGATCTCCATGCCTTTGCACTCCCTCCAGGGATAGGGACTCCCCACTGCCCTGGGCAGGCCTGGGCTAGGCCTTGACAGCCCTTGTGAGGAAGAAATTGTTCCTCGTGTCCAACCTAAACCTCCCCAGGGGCAGCTTGAGGCCCTTTCCTCTTGCCCTGTGGCTTGTTCCTTGCTTGCTCCTTGCTCCAACCTCCTTCAGAGTCCTGGCTCTAGGAGATGAAGAGAAGGGATCAAACAACTTGTGGGCAAGCCATCTAGTGAAGCTGTCTGCTGGAAGCCATCCCAGCAGCCCTCCTCAGCTGTCTGTCTGCTCCTCAGGAGCAGCTTGCTGCCTTCAAGGGCAGCCCTGCCTTTGAGAAGGCTGAGGGTGCTCCTCCAGCCACTGCCTGCCCCCTGTGCCAGCGGCAGGTGCTGGGCACAGGCTCTGCCAGGCACGTGGTGATGTGGGCATGGGCACCACTCCTGTGCAGCCCTGGCAGGGGGGTTGGACTGATGACCTTTTGAGGCCCCTTCCAAGTCCTAACCTTCTGTGCTTCTGTGCCGGTGCTCAGCCCTGCCAGGCCCAGGCTGCAGTGCTGGGAGGAGCAGAGAGTGCAAACGGCCTTGGCCTGTCAGGGTGCTGCTCTGGGGGGGGCTTTGGTGCCTCTGCAGAAGCCTGAGCTGGGCTGGGCCAGCAGTGGGGTGGGGCTGGCACAGGCAGGCCCTGCTGGAGCCACACTTGGGGCACTGCCATGGTTGTGAGCCCTGGGGATGGCATCCCACGGGTGCTGGATGCTCTTCCTCTCCTTGCAGCCCATGAAGCTGGAGGCAGGGCAGGAGCTTCCCCTCTGCATCAGCTTTAACCCTGCTCATGAAGAGGGTTTGCACTCCTGGCAAGTGGAGCAGGCTCTGAGGATCCAGTTCCTGGAGCACCCTCATGAGGAGCAGGTCCTGCTGCGGGGAGAAGTCTGCTGCCCCAGCCTGCACTTCCAGAGCATGGCTGTGGACTTTGGCTGCATCCTGAATGACACTGGAGCTGTGCAGAGCCTGGAGATGACCAACTGCAGCCAGCTGCCTGTCTCCTACTGCTGGCAGCTGCTGGCAGCCAGCCAGGGCAGCCAGCTGAGGTATGGCCACCTCTGCCCTCTCCTTGCAGCTCTTCTGCTTCCTGCTGTCCTGCTTGTGCTTTGCAGAGACCAAGGTGGTTTCCCTGGGCTCTGGCCAACTGCTTTCCCCTTGGCCTGGCAGGAACAAGCCCTCCAGCTGTGGCCAGGCTGGGTGCTCAGGTGTCCTCCAGCACTCTGGGGATGGGCAGGGGACTGTTCTGCAGCCCAGCCAAGACTAGAAGACATTGCCAACACTTTTCCTGCAGCCCATGACCTCGGAGTCCTGCTTTGTCCCTGGAGCTCCAAAGCCCTGCTTGGGCCCTGGGACAAGCAGATACAAGTTGGGAGCTCTCTGCCTTCCCTGCCAGCCCCAGCTGTTGTCAGTTCAGTACTAAGAACCTCCACTGCCCCCACAACAGTGTGTCCAGTGCTGGCTCCCCAGCTCAGGAGAGCCAGGGAGCTACTGCAGAGAGTCCCAGGGAGGCTCCAAAGATGCTGGAGGGGGCCTGGAGCAGCTCTCTGAGGAGGAAAGGCTGAGAGCCCTGGGGCTGAGAGCCTGGAGAAGAGCAGCCCCAGAGGATCTGATCAATGCTCAGCAAGAGATACAAGGTTGGGGGCAAGAGGATGGGGCAAGAGGATGGTGCTGGGCTCTGAGTAGTGGTGTCCAGTGACAGGACAAGGGCCTGCTGAAGCCTGGAGCTTCCATCTGAGCTGGAGGAGAAACTTCCTTGATGGGAAGGTGCTGGATTGGCACCTCAGAGGTGAAGCCTGCCTGGCAGCCAGGCCCTGCTCCAAGAGCCTCCCCCTTCAGGCAAGCAGAGGCCACTCCTCTGTCCCCCCAAGCACAGCTGCTCTGCTGCTGCCAAAGCACAGGTGTCCTCTTGCCCCCCAGCCTTTAGCTCTGGCTGAGTGTTGAGCAGATCCCCTCTGGGGCTGCCCTGCCCCAGGCTCCACAGCCCCAGGGCTCTCAGCCCCTGCTCTCACCTTGCCTCTTTAGAGACAAAGCCCCAGCTCCTAGGGCTGCTGCAGGGACAGGTTGAGGGCTCAGGCAGTTCCTGATTGCAAGCTGCCTGGTAGCTTCTTTTTGTTCCACCTTCACCTGCCCTGGAGTGGTGCCAGGGATGGGGCATCTGCCCCCTCCTCAGGCAGCCTGGGCCAGTGGCTCACTGTTCTCAGCACCACAAATGTCTTCCTTCCATCTGCTCTGACTCTCTCTCTTTGAGTTCACCCCCACCCCCCCTTGGCCTGTCACAACAAGCCCTGCTCCAAAGGCTGTCCCCAGCTTCCTTGTAGGCCACTGGAAGGTCTCTGCTGGGCTCTGCCCCTTTGCTTCTTCAGTCTCCCTCCCACTCCTACAGTGTGTGTCTGGTTTCCCTTGTGGTGCCCTTCCTGCCTCCCCACAGGGCACCCAGCCCTGGCCTCTTCTCTGTCTGCCAGCAGCCAGGTGCCCACAGCTCTGCTGTGCCAACCTCCTCCCTGGGCAGCCCTGAGCCTTGCCCTGCTCCCTGCTGGTGTGGAGCTGCTGGGGCAGAGCCCTTGCTGAGCTCAGAGCAGCAGAGCCCAGGGGGGAGCTGCTGGGGCAGTCTCCCCTGCCTGCCCCTGCAGTCCCTGCTCACAGGGCTGTTCTGTTCCAGGTGCAGCCTCCCAGCCCAGGCAGTGCAGGAGGAGGGAGCCTGCTGGCAGCCTTGGGCCTCTGCAGGGAGCAGCTCCAGGGCTGGGGGTGTGGAGGAGCCAGCCCAGGCCCTGGGAGCAGCTGGGGATCCTGCCCAGGAGCCAGCAGATGCCAAGGACTCCCTGGAGGCAGAGGTAGATTTTCTGGGACACCTGCTGCTCCTCCTGCCTCCCAGTTTGCCAGCAGAGCCCTGCTGCTGCCACCCTCCCTTCTCACAGCCCTGCAGCCACTGCCCTGAGAGCAGGAGGGGCAGCAGCTGGCAGCTGGACACAGGGCTCCTGCCTTTGGGCTGCTCTGCAGGGTGGAATGAGGCTTGCTGCTGGGAAGGCTTTGAGCTTCCTTCTGTGCCAAGCCAAGCCCTCAGCCCCATGGGCCAGCTGCTCAGCCCCACTCCTTTGCCCCTCCCAGCCTCAGCCAAGGGCTGGGATTGCAGAGCCAGCCAGGGAGCTGGCAGGGGGCAGGAGGGGCACTGACACAGAAGACTCAGCCCTGCCTGGTGCTTCATCTCTCAGGGAGATGGAGCTCTGCTTAGGCCCAAGGATGTCCCAGCACCATTCCTGCAGAGCCTGCTGGTGGCCAGGCCCCAGCACCAAGCACTGCAGCTGCCTGAAGCAGCAGAGCCTCTGGAGCTGGAGGAGCAATCCCAGAAGCCTCTCTCAGAAACAGGCCTCAGAAGGCCAGAGCCAAGGCTCCTCTGGCAAGGTGGCACCTCTGAGGTTACAGATGAGCTCCCAACTGCTGCCAGGCAGGAGAGCATCTCAGCTGCCTTCTTCAGGAAGGTGTCCTGGGAATAATGGCCTGGGGGAGATCCTCAGCTCTCCAGCAGCCATGAGTGCACAGGATGAAACCAAAGCACCACTGGAGAGCTGGGCCAAGCACTTCCTCAGTTGTCCTTTGCCTGTTTGGGAGTCTGACTGGCAGCTCTGTTCCTGGTTTGCTCCTGGAGACCCTAAGCTGTCCAGGCAGGAGGCTCTCAACATGTTCTTTGGGCAGGAGGGAGCAGAGCTGGACTGGCAGAAGGGTGCAAAATGCCCCCTCAAAGTTTCTGCCAGGCCTCTCAGCTTGCTCCTGCAGGCTTGGGTGTAGGAAGTGAAGCTGGAGCCCAGGCCTCATCTGTGGCTGGGCTTGGAGCCACACTCAGCAGATGCCATGGGCACAGCCAGACTTGATTTGCTCCCAGCTCCCATCTCAGCTGCCCCTGGCTTGATGAGGTGCTGGAGCCTGCAGCAGAGTGCTCTCCCCCAGAGCAGCCACTTGCTCACTGCAGCCCTTGGGGCTTGCTTTGCAGCTGCTGCTGCTGTCCAGTGCTGTGGAGCTGGGAGGTGCTGTGGAAGCTCTCCCTTTGCCCCAGGCCAGGGCTGCTCTCCTGCCTCCCTCTCCCTGCTCAGCCTCTCCACCTCTCCTCCCTCCCCAGGTGTTCGATGTGCTGCCGCTGCATGGGCTGCTGCAGCCGGGCCAGAGCCAGCAGGTCACCTTCAGCTTCTTTGGCCACCCTAACACTGTGGCCTGTGCCAGGGCTCTCTGCAGGGTGCAGGGAGGCCCCAGCTACGAGCTCAGGCTGCGTGGGGAGGCCTCACTCATCAGCTACCTCCTGGACACCACGGAGCTGGACGTGGGGCTGCAGGTAGCGCAGGCTTCTCCTTGCCTGCAGCCCTGGCTGCTGGGGGCTGCCTGCCTGGGGCTAGGGCCAGCTGCTGTGCTGGCTCCAGGGCTTGGCAGCACCACCTTGGAGTGCTGCCTCCTGCTGCCAAGCTCCACCCCCACCTCAGCTGGGAAGTCCTCCTCTCCAAGGCACCTGGAGGTGCCTCCTGGGGTGGGCAGGAGGCCAGCGCTGCCCTCCAGAGGGCTGTGTTCTCCAGACAGCAGCTGCTGAGCTGCTGCTCAAGCCTGAGCTGCAGGAAGAGGCTGCTGTAATGCTCTTGGCTCATCAGCAACAGAAAGCCAAGAGGAAGCCCTCTTGGGCTTGCCAGTCCCCATCCTGGGGGGAATGTCCCAGAGTCACCCCCACTGCCCTTTTCAGTTCCCCCCCAGCTGTTTCCAGCTGTTGGCCCTGTGCTTGGTGCTCTGTCTGCCCTGTGTCCCTGCCAGCTCTGCAGGTGCCTTTGCCTCTGCCATGTGTTGATGCCAGCTGCTTTGCTCCAGCCAAGGCTTTGAGGCCCCCTCCAGGTGCAGAGAGCTCAGCTCCTCTCTGCTTCCATGCCTGATCTCTGGGTGCTTGGTGCTGTGCCTCTGCAGGGTGCCCCAAAGCTCAGCTGCTGTGCAGGGCCAAGAGGTCCCTTGGGGCTGGGGGTGCCCAGGTGAAGCTGGGAGCCAAGTGTCCAGCTCTGCTCTGCTGCTCTGCTGCACTGCCTCCCTTGGCTCCTTCCCCAGTGCCAGCTGCAGGAGATGCCCAGTGCCAGGCCTGTCTCTAACTGCCCACTCCTCTCTCCTCTCTGCAGCTGTGGGACGTGGTCACAGAGGTGGAGCTGACCCTGCAGAACTGTGGGAAGCTGCCCTTCCCCTTCGTGGTGCTGAGCCCTGGCACGGGCACTGCCCGCAGCCCCCTGCCCGCTGTGCCCCTGGTGGTGCCCAGCACGGTGAGGATGGGGGCAGCACAAGGGCCTGACCCTGGCCCTGTGCCAGCCTGCCCTGGCTGGGCTTGGAGGGGAAAACCGGGGAGAAAGAGAAGAGCAGGAGGGAACTGTCCCAGCAGCAGGCAGGGCTGGGAGCTGTCTCTGCTGAGGGGATGCAATCACAGGATCCTTTGGCTTGGAAGAGCCCTTTCAGATCCTCAAGGCCAGCTGGGAGCTCAGCACTGCCAGGCCAGCCCCAAACCCTGGCCCTTGGCACCACATCTCCACAGCTTTTCAGTGCCTCCGGGGCTGGGGACTGCCTGCTGCCCTGGGCAGCCTGGGCCAGGCCTTCACAGCCCTTGTGGGGAAGAAATTGTGCCTGATGGCCAACCTCCCCCTCCCCTGGCACAGCCTGAGAGCATTTGCTCTTGTCCTGGGTCACCTCCTGTGGGAGCAGACAGGAACTGCCCTGCCTGCCCCTGCCAGGGCTGCCCAGGAGACTGCCTGGCTCTTGCCTGGCCATGAAGCTCCTGTGCCAGGAGCCGGAGCAGCCCTTCCCTGCTCCTTCACCCCTCCAGCTCTGCTCCTCTGCAGCAGCTGGGGGGGGCAGTGAGGGGGCCAGGGCTGAGCAGGGCTGGAGCAGTGCAGAGAGGAGTTTGCAGCATCCCAGCAGCCTGCCCTAGCTGCAGCTGTCCCTGCTCACTGCAGGCCTGAAGGAGCTGCTGGCACAGAGGCTGGCTGGAGCTTCTGTAGTGAGTGGTGGTCCCCAGGGGGCAGGAGCTGGTCAGGACCTGAGGGAGCTGCTTGAGAGGGTCCAGCCAAGGGCTCTGAGGGGACTGGACCATCTGTCTGGTGAAGAAAGGCTGAGGGGCTTGGGGCTTTGTAGCCTGGAGAAGACAAGACAGAGGGCAGATCCCCTCAGTGCTTCTGAAGCCTTCAAGGGGACCCAGGGGGCTCTGGCCAAGGCTTTGTCAGTGGTGCCCAGGGAGAGGACAAGGGGCAATGGGCACACACTGCAACAGCCAAGTTCCATCTGACAGCAGGAGGAACTTCTGTGTGTTGAGGGCAGTGGGGCACTGGGGCAGGCTGCCCAGAGAGGCTGTGGAGTCTCCTCTGGAGCCATTCCAAAGCCTCCTGGCTGCACTCCTGTGCAAGCTGCTCTAGGTGACCCTGCTCTGACAGGGGGGTTGGACTGGATGATCTCCAGAGGTCCCTTCCAAGCCCTGTGATTCTGTGACCTTGAAAGGTCCCTTCCCAGCCAAAGCCTTCCAGGATTCTGTGACCTCAGCTCCTGAGCCTTGGGTGGATGTCTCTGGGCTGGAGCAGCATTCCTCTCTCAGGCCCTTGGTGCCATGGGCAAAGGAAGCCAAATGGCTTCCATCTTTCCTCCTGCCTGCCTCCTGCAAGAGGTGCCAGGCTCATGCCCTCTTCCTGCCAGCTTCTGAAGGCACAGCTCTGCTTGGTGCTGCTGTGGCAGCGTGGATGGTGCTGGCAGTGGGGCTGGGCTGGCTCTGGCTGTGTCCTGTGCTGGAGTGGGGGCTCAGGGGGCAGGTCCTGGCCCGCTCCTCAGCTCCTCCCTGCAGCCTGAAGGGGAGCAGGGACCTGCAAGTGCAGCCCTGTGTGCAGTGGGCAGCTGAGGAAGGCTGCAGATGTGTCCTGTCACCCAGAGCCAGGTGCCTCTGGATCTGCTTCCTTTTGCTCTGGCCTGGGACAGCTCTTCTGGAAGCCAGAGACACTTCTGGAAGCCCCAGTGACACTTTCTGTTCTAGATCTTGTCCTAGGCTCTGCTGCTGTGTGGCCAGAGATGTGTTTGCAGCTCACAGAATCACAGGATTGTCAGGCTTGGGAGGGAGCTCAAGGCTCAGCCAGTTCCAACCCCCCTGCCATGGGCAGGGACACCTCACCCCACAGCAGGTTGCTCACAGCCACCTCCAGCCTGGCTGCAAACACCTCCAGGCAGGAGGCTGCCACCACCTCCCTGGGCAGCCTGTGCCAGGCTCTCACCACCCTCATGGGGAAGAACTTCTTCCTAACACCCAACCTGAATCTCCCCCTGTCTAGTTTTGCTCCACCCCCCCAGTCCTGTCCCTCCCTGACACCCTCCAAAGTCCCTCCCCAGCTTTCTTGGAGCTGCCTGCAGAGACCTGAAGGCCACCAGAAGGTCTCCTGGGAGCCTTCTCCTCTCCAGCCTGCACAAGCCCAACTCTCTCAGTCTGTCCTCATAGCAGAGCAGCTCCAGCCCTCTGCTCCTCCTTGTGGCCTTTCTCTGGAGCTCAGCATGAGCCAGGGCAGGCTCCTGCACCCTGAGTTGAACTGCACAGGCAGGAGGTTTGGTGGGAGTCCCAGGTGGGGCTCAGAGCCCTGGACACCCACCTGCACTCCCAGGATCCCAGGAGGGGGGGTGGTTTGCAAGGGGCCTCTGGGGGTCATCCAGCCCAACCTCCTCCTTCCAGCAGGGCACCCCCAGCAGCGTGCCCAGGGGGGGTTGGAATCTCTCCATAGGAGACTCCACAACTTCTCTGGGCAGCCTGCTCCAGGCCTCCAGCACCCTCACAGCAGAGAATTTTCTCCTCCTGGTCAGCTGGAACTCCCTGGGTTCCAGCTGATGCCCCTTGCCTCTTGTCCTGTCAGTGGGCACCACTGACAAGAGTCCAGCCCCATCCTCTTGTCCCCCACAAGCCCTTTAGCTCTTGCTGAGCTTTGAGCAGAGGCCCTCTCTGGGGCTGCTCTTCTCCAGGCTCAACAGCCCCAGGAGTCTCAGCCTCTGAGCCTCACAAAGATGCTGCAGGCCCTCAGCATGTGTGTAGTCTCCCTTGGACTCTTTCCAGTAGGTCCCTGTCCCTTTTGAGCTGAGGAGCCTAGTGGCCACCACTGAGGTGCTGTGAGAGGAGCTGCTGGCCCTGCAGAGGGCAGGGGCACTTCCCTTGCCTTGCCCAGCACTGCTGCTGGAGCTTTGCTTGGTCAGGCCTGGCTCCTGCTGGCTGAAGGCAAAGCCTGGGAGCAGCAGAGCTGTGCTGGTGCTGAGCAAAGGCCAGGCTGTGCTGAGGGAAGGCCTCCTCCTGCTCTGGAGGGATTCCAGCTCCCCCTGGCCATGCTGCTCTTGGGCAAGCTGCTGGGGGTGCCCTGCTTTAGCAGGGCAGTTGGAGTGATGACCTCCAGAGGTCCTTTCCAGCTCTCCCCACGCTGGCACTCTGGAGGGGACCTGGCAGCCTGGGGCAGGAGACAAGCTCTTGGAAAGCAGACAGCTAGAAGGTGCTGCTGTCTGCTGTCTTCTAGAGGAGAACCTGGCTGAGCATCACCCCCTCCATCAAAGCCTCTTTGGTGCATTCCCTCCCTGCAGGGTAGCCTTGGAGCCGGCCAGCAGCAGGTGCTGAAAGTCTCTTACCTGCCAGAAGCGCCTGGGGCCTTCTGCAAGGCTTTCCAGCTCCAAGTGGGTCACCTGGAGCCGCAAGAAGTCTGCCTGAAAGGAGAGGGAAGCTTTCCCAGGCTCTGCCTGCACCTGCCCAGGAACATCCAAGGTGAGCACTGCCTGGCTGCTCCTCAGGATGCTCCCCTGGGCTTTCCCCCAGGGCCTACCCCCAAGGCTGTCAGAGCAGCACTGGTGGCTTCCCCAGGCTCTGCAAGTCCCTGTGGGCTCTGTCCCAGGAGCCACCCTGCAGAGCTGGGTTTGCACCAGCTGGCTGGGGCTGAGCTGCTCCTCTGGGGGAGGAAGCTGGGCAGGGCTGAAGCTCAGCATGCAGCAGGAGGATAGGCACCCACTGCCGGGTGCTGCACTTTGGCCACGGCAGCCCCAGGCAGAGCTCCAGGCTGGGCTCAGAGTGGCTGAGAGCAGCCAGGCAGAGAGGGACCTGGGGGTGCTGACTGACAGCTGCCTGAACATGAGCCAGCAGTGTGCCCAGGTGGCCAGGAAGGCCAAGGGCATCCTGGCCTGCATTAGGAGTGGTGTGGTCAGCAGGAGCAGGGAGGTCATTGTGCCCCTGTGCTCTGCATTGCTTAGGCCACACCTGGAGTCCTGTGTCCAGTTCTGGGCCCCTCAGTTCAAGAAGGACATTGAGAGACTTGAAGGGTGTCCAGAGAAGGGCAACAAGGCTGGGGAGAGGCCTTGAGCACAGCCCTGTGAGGAGAGGCTGAGGGAGCTGGGGTTGTTTAGCCTGGAGAAGAGGAGGCTCAGGGGTGACCTCATTGCCCTCTACAGCTACCTAAAGGGTGGCTGTAGCCAGGAAGGGGTTGGTCTCTTCTCCCAGGCACCCAGCCCCAGAACAAGAGGACACAGTCTCAAGCTGTGCCAGGGGAGGTTTAGGCTGGAGGTGAGGAGAAAGTTCTTCATTGAGAGAGTCATTGGTCATTGGGATGTGCTGCCTGGGGAGGTGGTGCAGTCCCCATCCCTGGAGGTGTTCAGGAGGGGATTGGATGTGGCACTTGGTGCCATGGTCTGGCCATGAGGTCTGTGGTGACAGGTTGGGCTGGATGATCCTCGAGGTCTCTTCCAATGCTGTGCCCTGAGCTGCTGGAGGAGTGTTTCTGGGAGAGGTGGTGTGGGGAGGGGGCTGCCCAGCTCAGATGCCCACACTGCACTCTGGGGGGTTTCTGCCTTCAGGAAATGAGAAATATGAGAAGGCCTTCAGGAAGGTGAAAGAAAAGATGGCCAAGGACAGTGGGAGAGATGGAGAAGTTGTCCTGGGGGAGGCTGCAGCCACAGAACCAACCCCAGATGACTTGGCTGCCACGGTGAGAACAGCTGCTGCCCTGTGTGGCAGGAGCCAGCCTCTCCCCCTTGTGTCACTGCATCCCCTTGTACCCCACAACAGGCTTCTTGGGGCCCTGCTAGCAGGTGGGACCTCCCTGCCCACACTCAGCCATGACTCTCATCAGCTGAGTGCTGCCCCAGGGGCTGTCCAGCCCTGGAGGTTGTCCCTGCTGGAGCTGGAGGAGCTTCCTGGCAGCTGGCTGAGATCCTGCAGGCCATGCTCATGGGGGTGAATTGATGGGGCCCCATCCCTGGGCTGTTTGTTCCTCCCAGGCCAAGCCCTGCCAGGTTTGCAGAGCTTGAGAGCAGCAGCCTGGGCTGGCCCTGGGACTGTGCTCAGCTCTCATCTGCAAGAGGCAGCAGCTCTCTCCTGGTCTCCTGCTCCAGAGGGCTTTTGTCCAGCTTGCTTCGGCACTCCCTGTGGGCAGGCAAATCCCTGGAGCTCTGAGAAGTTCCTGGCTTGTCCATCTGTGTCTGGCATAGCTTTGAAGGCAGTGTCTGGGCAGGTGAGGGTGCTGGAGCTGGTAGCTCTGGAGAGAAGGTGCTGCCCAAGAGAGCTGGAGGTGTCCCAGGCACTGAGCAGTGAGACAAGAGGACTCCATCACCCCCTCGAGAAGAGCAGGATGGGATCCTCTTTCAGAGCCAAGCCCATGCCCTGGGAAGGACCTTGGCTAAGCAGCCCCTGTCTTTCCCTGCCTCAGCTGGACACTGGGCTGCAGATGCAGCTGGAGGACATCCTGCTCAAGGAGCACATCCTGGAGCAGCAGGAAGCTGTGGCCTGCAGTGCCCCAGAGGAAGCTGCCTTTAGGCTGCAGGCTCGCCGCAGGCTTCTCAAGTGAGTAGAGACCTCCACAGCCACCTGCAGGTGCTCTGGGGGTGACAGCCAGCAGTGCAGCCCTGCTGCTGAGAGCTGCTGGGCTCTGCAGAGCTGGGCACAGCTGTGGGCAGCACAAAGGCTTTGCTCCTGAGAGCTGTGCCGTGCTGCCTGGGAGCAGCTGAGTGTCCTCACTTCCCTGAGCTTTGGGGGTGCTCAGCTGCCCACAGATGCTGGGCTCTCTTCAGGGAGCCAGTGCAGAGCATCAGGCCCTTCCAGACAGCACAGACAGCATTCCTGCTGAGCAGCTCTGAAAGAAGCAGCTCAGAACTGGCCTCCTTTTTTTCCCACCAGACCACACTTGGCCCCAGAGCAGCTTGGCAAAGTCTCAGCTGGGGGCTTGGGGGCTGGGGGGACTGCAGGGCTCTCCTAGGTCGCTTGGTCCTTCCTTCTGCTGCTTCATGCTGAGGAGCAGCTGCAGCAGGCTCCAGCCCAGGCAGAAGATGCTCTGCAGAACAGTGGGATGGCTCTGGACAGGACCTGCCCATGGGTCTTGCAGGTGTTGGTGGCTGTGGTCCCTGGGGCTCTGGGGACAGAGCTGGGTGAAGGTTTCCTGGGGCTCAAATCTGACAAGGCCCTGAAGCAGTTCCAGGCTTGGGCTGCAGGCCAGGCTCAGCAGTTGCACTGAGAGCAGTGGAGCTGCAGGGGGCTTCTCTGCAGTGGCACAGGAGCTGTGGGCAGTGTCCCTTGGGAACCAGCTGTGTTTGAAGGTGCCCCTGGGAGCTGCTAGAACCTGGGCCCTGCCTCCCCTGGCACCGGCCAGAGTCTTGTCCCCGGCTGCTCAGGTGTTGGGTGTCAGCAGCTTGAGCTGAGTTTTCCCAGTGGATTTGCACCTCCCATCCTGTGGCAACGTGGCCAGGCTGTGGGTTCAGGAGTGCCCTCCCTCCTCCCTGCAGAGCTGAGCTGCCTGAGCACATCCTGGACTTTGGCTGCGTGGCTCTGGGTGGCATCCACAGGCGCAGCGTGAAGGTCACCAACCCGGGGCACTTCCCTGTGTCCTTCCAAGTCTGTGGGCAGCTCCTGCGTGGCACAGGTAGGCAGTGCTGGGGACCCTTCCTGTGGCCTGCCTGGGACAGCTCAGCCTGAGCCCCTGGCCATGGGGAGTTCTCTTGGAGCACTTGTTTGTAAAGCTTTGTCCTCCTTGGGACCTGCTGCTTTAGAGCCTGAGCTCTCCTGGCCAGCAGTGCCCAGAGGCCTGGCCTGCCTGTGGCTGCCCTAAGTCTGCCCTGCAGGGGCTGGGTGGGTGAGCACCTTGGGCACCTCTCAGCACCTTCTGCACTTGGCTGCCAGCAGCAGCAGCTGAGCTTCTCTGTGCACTCTCTGGCCTTGTGTTGCAAGGAGCTGGAGCCTTGGTGGTGCTGAGCTGCTTGGTGTGAGGCTCACGAGGTCCTGGGGCTTGTGTTCAGCCTCCCCTGGGGGTATCCCAACAGCTTCTGGCATCAGCCCTGAGGCAAGGCTGCAGCACCACCAATCGCTGCCTTGCTGTGCAGAAAGGGTGCTCAGAGGTCTCCTCCCAGCTGCTTGTAGGGAGCACCATGGCATGGGAGTTCTTTGAAGAGCTCTGAGTGTCCTTCCCTGCACTTGCTGGAGCTCCTCAGCTGCAATGTTTTCCTTTCCCCTGTGGCTCCTGGGCTCTGGCTGTGCAAAGCTTTTGCCAAGGGAGAAGGAGCAGCAGCTTTTCTGGAGGTGCAAAAGATCCTTCCCAGAGCTGCTAGCCAGGACACTTAAGGTGCTTGTGAGCCATCTCATGTCCCCTGTGCCTCAGCTGCTTCCTTTCCATCTGTTGAAGGCTTCAGCGTGGACCTGGGGCTCGTGAAGCAGCTGCCCTGCTCCCAGAGCAGAACCTTCACTGTGTGCTTGGAGCCCCAAAGTGCCACCCTGCCGCAGGGCGAGGTGGAGGCACTGCTGCCCATCAAGGTGCCCTCTGCTTCCCCCCCTCCCTGTGCCCACACTGCCTTTTGGGGCAGCTGGCAGGCTGGGATCTCACCTGGATGCTCTGTCCCTCACTAGGTTGCAGGAGGACCCACATGTCGTGTCCTCCTCCGTGCCAAGGTGGCTGTGCCCTCCCTCAGCCTCTCCAGGGCCAGGCTGGAGTTCTCTGCTGTCCAGTGTGGGCAGTGCCAGGAAGAGACCATCCGGCTCTACAATCAGCTCCCACTGCCCTGTCAGTGGTTCCTCAGCAGGGAGGAGCCTGCTCAGAAGGTAAAGCACAGACAGGGTGTGACTTGGAGCCTCTTGGCTGCCTTTCTTTCTCCTCTCTTGTCCTCTCTGCTCCTCTGGCTGCTCGAACGCTTGGGCTCCAGCTGGGCTGAGGAGGCTTTGGAGGGTGCAGAGCAAAGCTGCAGCCCCTGGGCCTGTTCACCAGCTGGTGCTTCACTTTCTGCCATCTTCACCCCTTGCTCCTCTTCTGAGGAGCACCCTCCCCTGCTGCCTCTCCTGCCTCCACATTTTGCCACCAGTTCTAGGCCAGTGCTGGCCACATCTGGTTTGGATGTGTGCTCCTACCCCACGAGTGCCAGCACTGCAGGCAGCCAGCTGTGTCCTGCCAGAGCAAGGAGACCTCACCCCCCTGGTTTTGTGCTCAGGTGGACAAAGCTTTGCCAGCCAGCAGGCGTCAGAAGCTGCTGCAGGAGCTGAAGGCCAAGGCCTCTGTCTTTGAGGTGCTTCCCTCAGCTGGAGTCCTGGACCCTGGGCAGTGGTGCAACCTGCAAGTTAGATTTTCCCCCGTGGAAGAGGTGAGCTGGGTGGATGTCAGCCCCAGGAGGTCTGGCAGGGCAGTGTGGGAAGGAGAGCCCAGGCAGGGAGCAGGAACTGAGCTCTTCCTCGACATGCAGCTTTCTGCAAGCTCAGCTTCCCCTGCTGGAGCCTCTGCAGAGGGGGCTTGGAGAGCCAAACACTGAGCAGAGGACACTCCCCTCCCTCCTGTCTGCCTCCTCTGCCCCTCTTCTTCGGCTGCTCTTTGCCCAACACAGCAGTGCCAGGGCACTGGGCAGGATAACCCTGTGGATCTTTCTGCTAAGCACTGCACTGTCCCAGGGAGGGCTCCAGGGATGGGCATCTCCCACCTCTTTGGGCAGCCTGGGCCAGAGGCTCAGCATTCAGCTTCCAAAACATCTCCTTTCCTTGGGGTCTGCATCTCCCTTTTTCAGTTCCAAACCATCCCTCCTTGTCCTCTTTTCTGTTCTCCATTCCCCTCAGAGGTGCTGCTACCATCCCTGGCCTTGGGGCATGGGGTGAATTTGAGGCCCTGCCACCTGGCACTTCATGGAGGAGCTTCTGCACTTTTCTCTTTTCAGAAGCCCTACCTGAGCCAGCTGAAGATCAACATTTGCCAGAGCAGCCAGCACCTCCAGCTGCTGGTCTCGGGCAGTGGGCTGGAGCCACGCCTGGAGTTCCAGCCTGAAGTGCTGGAGCTGGGGCCAGTGCTGCCATCCAGCCCCGGGGCACAGGGCACAGTGGTGGTGAAGAACCCTTGTGAGTTCCCCATCGAGTTTTACTCCTTGGAGTTTGACCAGCAGTACCTTGCTGAGGAGCAGGTAAGAGACAAAGTCTGGTCCCCAAGGCCACGTTCCTGGAGCTTCAGGGCACTGCAGCATTCCCAGCCTCGTGCCAGGGAGCTGGAGACAGAAGCCAGGGCAAAGCCTGGTGGTGTTGCAGGGTTAGCTCCTCTGCTGGCAGGCTGTGGAGGGGCTTGGCTAGTCCCTGGTGTTGGGAGGGAGGCCCGAGGGAGAAGATGGCTTGGCTGGGGAGCTGCTCCTGTGCTGGAGCTCCTGTGCTGGAGCTCCAGCAGTGCCTCCCACGAGTGGTTTCTCTTTCCCATGCACAGATCCTGCGGCAGCTGCAAGACTACGACTGCCGCAGGACCTTGCTGCTGCCTCCACGTGCCCCAGGGGAGCAGCTGCCTCCAGAGCTGCTAGAGGGCTGTCAGGGCCAGAAGAGGCTGCAGGATGAGCAGGCCAGGTCCCATCCTCAAGACCCAACAGCCCAGGACAAGGCTGAAGGTTTGACGTTGGTTGTCTCGAGTGGAGGCTCAGCAGGGAGCCCAGCCCCCTTCCCCTGAGCTCTCCTCACTCCCTAGCTTGGTGGAGCAGGTCCAGGGTGAAACTTGTGACAGCCATGAGAGCAAGCAAAGCAAGCTTCTGTCTGCCCTGTCTGGGGAAGAACTCAAAATGTCCCCTTGCAGGAGGGCCAGGGCCAAGGCAGAGGTCTGGGAGTTTTCCTCAGCTTCCCCAAAGGAACATCTTTGCCCCGGGAGCTGCTGGGGTCAGGCTGATGGTGAAGCTGTCCTGGGCAGCTCAGCGCCTTTGCTCTCCTCCCTGGCACTGCAAGCTGAGGTGCTCTGGGTGACCTCCTAAGGGCTGTTCTGGTGAATTCAGAGCCAAGCCACATCTACTGCAGTGACATTTCTAAAGCACCCAGGTGGAGCCTCTCCCTTGGGGCTCTGTCAGATGCCCCTTTCTGCCTGTGCCCTCCTTACTCAGCAGGACCTGGGACCAAGCTCCCATGAGGACCATGTAGACAGTTGATGGAAGGAGATTTCTCTCAGTCCTTTTAGGTGTTGCTGCATGCTCTGCTTTCCTCTTGCTGCCACCCCATTTACTTAGGGGCATGTTCAGCAGCATCAAGGGCAGAGCCTGATCTGCACAAGCTGAAAGGAAGTCCATGGATGTGACATTGGTTTGAGCAGAGTCTCCTCTGCCAGGATCTGAGGGGCTGGAGGGGATGGTGAGGATCACAGGTAGGCAGGAGGCTGACTCCTCTACCCATTTCTGCACAGCTGAGCATCAGCCAAGCTCCACCAGCATCAAGGAGGCCACAGAAGAACTGGAGGCCAGCCCAGTCCGTAGGGCCCTCGCCCGGTACCTCAGCGTCGCTGAAGGAGCCCCACAGCGCAAAGGGATCGTGCTCATCATCCATGGGGCACCCCTGGCAGGTACCTGAGCTGGAGCTCTTGGCTGTGAGGAGGGGGGAAGCAGGAGAGGCATGTCCTGGTGGAGCACGGTGCTGGGTTGAGCAGTTGAAGCGATGCAGGGGGAGGCACAGCTCTGCTGGGGTGGTCCCAGGCCCTCAGCAGCTGGTGCCAGTGGTGTGGCTCATCTGGTGTCCATGCAGCTGGGCTCTGGTTCCCCCCAGGAGGGTGACCATGTGCCCCTTGCTGCATGGCAGCACGGTGCCTGGTGTCCCTGTTGCCTGTGGAGCAGTGCCGAGCCCGGCCCGAGCCCTAAACTGTGCCCAGCTGCTGCCTGAGGCAACGCCAAGCGGCACAGGCCAGGGGATGGTCTGAGTGGTGGTGGCACAGGGCTCAGAGCAGCGCCCCAGGCCCAGGCTTGAAGTGGCTCCCTAAGGGAGGGATGAAGTCCTCCTCTGTTTGGGGAGCTCGCAGAGCCTGTCCCCGGCAAGCCCTGCGGCCGCAGGGGTCCCCAAGCAGCCTCCCTCTCTCTGCAGGCAAGACGTCGGCAGCGGCCGCCCTGGCCAAGCACTACGGCGCCGCCTGCCTGTCCCTGGACGCTGTGGTGAGCGAGGCCGTGGCGGCCGGGAGCAGCGCGGCAGGGCGGCGAGCCCGGGAGCTGTGCAGCGCCGCCGGCAGCCAGCAGAGCCTCCAGCAGGCACAGGATGGCCGTAAGGAGACAGGCTGGGCCCGGAGCAGCGCTGCTGCAGCCCCCGGGGCTTCCTGCTTCTGCTGGCTCCAGAGCAGTGGCAGAGCCCCGGGGGCTCTTGAGGAGCAGGGGTGCAGCACAGAGCAGGGCAGAGCCCTTGCAGAGAGCAGTCCTGGGGACTCAGACGCCAGCCGAAGGGCTCATGCAAGGGCACTCTGCCTGCCCTGCCCTGCCCTTCTCTGCACAGCTTCCTTTGCTAGGGGTGGGGAAGCCCCCAGCATCTTTCTCAGAGCTTTTCCCTTGCCTGCGTGCAATCTCCACCCTGTCCCTCATGGCCATCAGGCAGAACTTCTGCCTGCTTTCAGCAGGCACAGCCCTCTGAAGTGGCTCCTTAGGCATGAGGTGACTGACTTTGTGGCTTCACAAGGCCAAGAGGAAGGGCAGGAGCTCCCAGAGGAGTCTGAGATGAGAGCCATGCTGTAGCTGAGCTCTTTTCTCCCGCGGTTTCCCTGGGGGTGCTGTCAGCTCCTGCAGCTCCTGCACACTGAGTTGTTTTCCACCTGAGTCCAAGCTCTTGGCGGAGCCTTTATGGGGCAGTGGGTAGCCCAGGCTCTGCTGGCTGAGGCCACAGCTTGGCTCTGCTTGGGCTACCTTGGCATTGCTCAGCTTTGAACCTGCCTGGGTTGAAAGCTGGTGGAAGGAAGAAGGGTCTGGGTCCCTGGCAGGGTTGTCTCCCGTGGAGATGGACAGTGGAGGTGGGGCAAGGCATCCAAACCTCTCTGGCTCGTAACTGCAGTGCCAGGTTGGTCTGTCCTGCCACAGGAAGAGGAGAGCAGGGAAGGAGCTGCTTCTGGAGAACAGCGAGTGCAGTGTCCCTGCCAGGGTGCCCACTGGGGTGGAAGGTGCTGGTGTGCTCCTCCCAGCAGCCCCCTGAGCCTTCTGGGCCCTCCGCAGGTGTGAGGGCAGCTGCTGCCCTCTGGCGGCGGCGCAGCACCAAGGCCAGGCCCCAGAGCTCTGTGGACAACGGCAGGCAGCAGCCCCTCAGCTCCCGAGGCCAGCCCAGAGCTGCGGCCGGCAAGGGGCAGGCTTCTGCTGAGAGACAGCTTCCGACGGAGTCCTCAGGCTCCCAGGTGAGGCATGGCCTGCCCTGGCTGATGCCAGGGAACTTTCTGTGACCTTTGAGCTGTTTTGGTCGGGATAGGACTCCAAGATGATCAAATCCAGCTGCTGACCCAGCACTGCCAGGTCACCACTACACCGTGTCCCTCAGCACCACATCTTTCTGGCTTTTCAGTCCCTCGGGGATGGGGACACCCCCCTGCCCTGGGCAGCTGAAGATCAGGCTAGTCCAGGAGGCCTGGTCAGCTGCTTGTCCTTCCTGTGCTGTGTGCTGGTGCCAGCGCTGGGGGCTGCTGCTCCAGGGCTGTGCTCTGCAGGGTTGTCCCCCGGAGCCGCTGGCCTGCGCTTTCCTTTCAGTCCCTTGCTAGGGAGAGAGCTCAGCTCCAAGGCCAGCAGCTGGGATTGCCCAGGGGGTGCCAAGGGGGTTTATGTTGTGGTGATGTTCAGTGTGGTGCTGTTCAACACTGCAGGGCTCCTCCGGCTCTCCTCTCATCTCTGCCCCTCCTGCGCAGCCCTGGCTGAGCCCCAGCGGCAGCACGGTGGCAGAGCTGGGCCCGGTGAGCTGCGTGCTGCCCGAAGAGCTGCTGGTGGCCATCCTCTCTGAAAGGCTGCAGGTGCGTGGCCAGGGGGCAAAGGACACCTTCCTGCTGGAGAGGCACAACTGGGAGAGCAGGAGGAGTCCTGCTGTTGGAGGGGTCCTGGGCTCCTTGGGGGAAGCTGCAGATGCCAGCAGCTGGCAGGGCCGTGGGGACAGCTCAGAGCTTGGCACAGCTGCTTGGTGACCTTTGTCACTGAGTGGCCCAGAGCTGCAGCATGGCACAGCTGATTTTCTCTTGGCCTTTCTTCACAGCTGAGGGACTGCTCCCAGGGAGTGGTGTTTGATGGCCTGCAGAGCCTCTTTGCAGGCAGCACAGTGTCTGCTCTCCTCTGCCTGCTCAAAGCTGTTGGAAACCAACCTCGCATCTATTTTGTCAACCTGCTGCAGGATTTTGCCTCTTGGCAAGCCAGGCAGGCAGCTGCAGAGGAGCAGGAAGGTGAGAATCCTCATCTCCCTGCCTCCCAAGGCTTCTCTCCAGAGCCCTCAGCCCTGTCCACATGTGTCTGGTTCACCAGCAGAGCTGGTGAGAGGTAGTTTCAGGAAGCCTTCGACTTCCTGCCTTGGTGCAGCTCACTGTTGCTTAGAAGACAGCAGAGCTGAGGCTGGGAGACTTCTCTCAGTCTCCAGCACTGAAGCTTGGGCCCAGGTGCAAGCTGCTGGGGCTCAATGTCTGAGCAGCAGCCGGCTATGCACCATGCCTCTGTGCCAGACTGGTGCTGGTTTGGGGGTTCTTTGGAGCTGGGAGCAGGGCTGTGAGCTCCCTGCTGGCTCCTGGCAGGGCTGGGCCAGAGCTGTGGCTCCTCGCAGCTCCCCCAGCACAGCTCTGCTCTGTCTCTCCTCTGGTGCCTGCTGAAGGCCGGCAGCGGGAAGAAGCGGCCAGGAGGGAGGAAGCAGAGCTCTGGGAGCTGGGGGAGGAGGAGTTTGATGCCCTCACGGAAGAGCAGAAAGCTCAGCTGGAGAGCAGGATCCGACAGCTCCAGAGGGAGAGGAGGCAGAGGTCTGTAAGCCTTCTGTGGGGAGCTGCCCAGCACAGTGTCCCTGCAAGGTGTCCCTGCTCTGGGGACCTTGGTTGGGCTTGGGGAGGTTCCAGAGAAGAGGCCAAAAGTGTCCCTGCCGAGCGGCACAGGGATGCTGCCTTCCCCCTGCCTGCCTGCCAGCAGAGGAGAGACCTTCCTGCAAGGAGTTGAGAACATCTCCTCCTGCTGCTAGTGCTGAGGCCTCGGGCTCAGAGCCTGCTGCAGGCAGCTGGGCTCTGTGCTGGCCTTGCCCTTATGCTTCTGAGGGTCTCTAATTTCATGATGTTAATTCCCATCCCCTTCAGCCCTTCCTCACCTCAGCAGAGGGGCTGTGGTGTGGGTCTGTGTGAGGCACATCTCCCAGGACAGACAGCACAGGTTTCCCACAGTCCCAGCTGGCTTCCAGCAGGAATCCTGTTTGTTCAGAGCCTGTTTTGCAGGAGGGGAGCTGCTGCAGCCTTTGTTTTCTGACTGCTGTGGCTGTCCTCCATAAGGAGCAGGCCATGCCCATGGAGAAGGGCTGGACAAGCTGAGCAGAGTTGGCATCAGTGAGCATCTTGGGTGGGATCAGCAATAGTGTGGTCAGCAGGAGCAGGGAAGGGATTGTCCCCCTGTCCTGGGCACTGGGGAGGCCATAGCTCCAAGCCTAGATTCAGTTTTGGAAGGACACTGAAGGGCTGGAGTGTGTCCAGAGAAGGGCAATGAAGGTGGGGAAGGCTCTGGAGACTGCCAAACCCCTGTGGGGGTGGTGCTGAGGAGCATGGGTTAGTGGGCAGCTGGCAGTGCTGGGCTCCTGGTTGGACTTGATGATCTGAAAGATTTCTTCCATCCAAAGGGATTCTGTGAGTCTCTGATTCTGAGCACTGGTGCAGGGAGAACTAGGGGTAAGTGCTTGGTCAGCTGCTTTACTCGGGGAAATCAAGAGAGAGCTTCAGGCATCAGTGTGGAGTGATGGTGGAGCAGCCTTTGGCCGGTGCCTGGGGGGACCTTACTGGAGCAGCAGCAGGATTTAGCCCTTCCAACAGCAAAGCCTCACTGGGGCTGGCCTTGCAGACCCCCTCCCCCCTTTCCTCCCTTGGAATGTTCCCAGCCTCCCCAGCTTGAGGGAGATCCCTGGAGAGGTTGTAAGGGCTCTGCATGGGCTCAGGGTCAGTGGCTGAAGTGCAGGAGCCCAGGGCTCTGGTGGGGACTCTCAGAGCTGTTTTCCTTTTGCCTTGCTGCAGGGCGCTGCAGCGGCTGGCTGAAGAGCTTGAGGAGCAGCAGCAGGAGCTGCAGCACTGGAAGGAGGCAGAGGAGCTGAGGAAGTTGAAGCAGAGCAAGAAAGAGCAGAAAAGGCAGCCTCTGGTCAGGGAGGTGGGTGGCTGTGTGAGCAAGAGCCCTGGGGATCTTCCCGCTGAGCTGCAGCCCTGTTGAGAATGCAGCAGCCCCAGGCCGTGCTGGGCAGCCTGCTCCTGGCTGGGGCTGTGCTGGGAAACAACAGCTGGTGCCTGATGGTGCTGCTGCTTCACCAGGGGCTTTGCCACAGCTCTGGGGGTGAGCTGCTCTTTTGGGATCAGGCTGCCTTGGAGTCCTGGCTCCACACAACTCCAGACATGCCCTGGGAAGTCCTGGGTGGCTTTGGTCCAGCATTCCTCCCCACCCTGCTTGTGCCCTGCAGCTCTGAGCCAGGGCCTGCCTGGGAAGTGGGGTCTGCTCCTGCCTGCCTGGCAGGAGAGAGCAGCAGGACCCAGGTGTTTGTGAGCAGCCAGGCTTCCTAAAGAGTCAGGGGTACTCAGCATCCCCAGAAACGAGCCCCAAGGACTGCTCAGGAGGAAGGAGGGCTCTGGAGTTTCCTGCTGGGCTTGGGGCAGCTCCTATGTTGCTGACTGCTTGTGGGTCTGGCACTGAGGGCTTTGGTTTCAGTTGAGCTCCCCTGGGTACCAGCTGTGTTCTGGCCTGGGACTTGTAGAGCACCTGGCACAGATGATGCCTGGGCTGCTGTTGTAAAGATCATCAGTGTCCTGCAGCATTTGAGTCCTGCTTTGAAATGCTGATGGCTTTCTCCTGCTCCTCCTGCCCAGAGCATCAACACATCCAGCAGCAGCACCAAGCAGCTGAGTGTCAGTGAGCAGGCAGGCAAGAAGGGCTCTGCCAAGGAGGGCCCAGACTCTGCTGCAGCTGGCAAGGAAGATGAGAAGAAGCAGAGCAAGCTTGCCCCGGCAGACACCTGCTCAGAGCTAGAAGCCCAAGAGCAAGGCCAGGCTGACAGCAAGAACTTGGCCCTGAGCTTTAAGGCCTATGAGGCATCACAGAAAGATGTGGCACGTGTTTTGTCATGCTGGGACAGGGTGCAGGGTGTCCTGCTGTCCCCTTCAAAGCAGGAAGCTCAGCAGCAAGCAGAAGATCAGCAGCAGCATTTATCCAGGCCCAGAAGGCAGAAGGCTAAAAAGAAGGAGCGTCAGGAGAGGCAGGAGAAAGAGCTCCTGGAGAAACTGAAGCCTCCTGAGGCCCCCAAGTTGTCTCAGCTGGAAGGGGGAGGTGCAGCAGGGTCAGCCAGTGGCCAAGAAGTCGGCGTGCCCTGCTTGGACATCGAGGTGCTGAGCTCTGCAGATGTGCTGAGCACCATCCTGGAGAGCAGGAAGCTGCCAGGGGCAGAGCAGGTAGGGCCCCACAATGCTCAGGTGCTGAGCCTGCCCCGTGGGGGCCCTGGGGCCTTGTGTCCCAGCGGGTGCCAAGGGCACAGAGCCTTCTCCAGGCTGCTGCTGCTGTCCCTCAGCAGCCTTGTGCTTTGGCTGGGGGCAGAGGGAGTGCTCTCTGTGCAGGCCTCCTGCCTGTCAGCTGCTCTGCCAGTCTGGGGAGAAAGGGGGTGCCAGGGCAGCCCCTGGGCTTTGCTCCCTTCAGCTGAGTCACTTGGGGCAGAGATTCCTCTGCAGGTGCCACCTGTAGTCCTGGCCCTGCTCTGGAGCCTGCTCCCCACCCTGGGCAGAGCAAGGGCTGTGCTCCACCTCAGTCAATCAGAGCTCCCTAACAGCTCAGTGTCTTTCAGGAGGTGTGAGGATAGAGGCCACAGGAGCATGACCAAGGTTTGCTCTTCTGCTTTAGGTCCTGGATGAGCTGGGCCTGGGTCCCTCAGGGCCCCCCATTCCTCCCCCTGCTGTCTACTCTGTGGTTCGCTGCCCAGCCAAGCGGGAGGTGCCTGCAGAAGTCCTCCAGCACTTTGTGCTCCTGCCAGCAGCTGCCACAGGGCCAGAAGAGGAGGAGGCTCCTGAAAGTGTTGTGGATGTCCCCACTGTGCCCACAGTGAAGGTGCCAGGACAGGGACCAGGCTGGATGGGGGCAAAGGGGCAGGTGGGATGGAAAAGGGTGAGAGTGGCAGGGCAGTGAAGATGTGACAGGGCCCAAGCCTGCAGAGATCCCTTCTGGCTGTCCAGAAGAAAGAGCTCTGCTTGAAACACAGGGCCAGTCTGAGAGGAGAGGCAAAGCCTCAGCAGCAAAGCCTGCTCTGCCCCTCAAACCTTCAGCTGGGAGGTGCAAAGATGGAGAGGAGCTGGCACTGAGTGCTGAAAGCCCTATCCTGGGCTGATCCCCAGCAATGTGGGCAGCAGGTCAAAGGAGAGGCTTTTGCCCCTGTGCTGTGCTCTGCTCTGCTGAGAGCTCCCCTGCAGTGCTGGCTCTCAGGGCAGGTCTCAGCTGTCTTTCCCTTTGCTCTCTCCCTTTGGGGTGAAGACCTCAGAGGAGCAGGGCACCCCAGCCAGAGGCCATTGGAGAAGGGAGAAAGGCAGCAGCAGCCAGGAGGCTGTGAGGGGAAAGCAGAGCTCTGGCTGTGGCAGGAGAGATCTCCAGGGACCAGCCACAGGACCCCCCAGCCGTTCCTCTGAGGGGGACCAAAGGCACGTGGACACCCTGCCCCCCCCAGAGAGCTGTGCCAGGTGAGCTGTGAGGGAGGAGGGATCCCTCTGCTTCAGGGCCAGCTTGCCAAGGAGGTTTCCCACCCCAGCTCCACCATGGCTCCTCCTGCTCTCCTTTGCTCCTCAGCAGTGCCTGAAGGTTCCTCTTTCCCTGCCAGGCTCAGCAGCTACCGCTGGGTAGTGCCTGCCCAGGGCCAGGTGGTGCTGCAGGTCCACTTCAGCTCCGCGCTGCTGGGCAGCTTTGAGCAGAGGCTGCACTTCGAGCTGCTGGGCACCAAGCGCCCCTACCAGCTGCACTGCAGGGGCACCTGCCTGTACCCCAGCATCAGCCAGGAGCCACGGTAAGGCTGGCCCCTGGGGCCGTCCCGCTCTGCTGCCCCTGAGCTCAGAGCTGAGACTCTGCCCCTTGTGCCCCTGGGACCTGCCTGAGCCCCCCAGCATCTCTTGCCGTGCTTGGAGCTGGGCAGCGGTGCTGTGCCTCGGCCAGCACTAAGAGTTCAGCCTTTGGGAGCAGGTTTTGTGCTCAGAGAATCTCCCAACTCTTCCTTCTCTCTGTGCCAGGGAGGTGTTTCCTCGCTGCAGGCAGAGCAAGGCAGCTGATGCCATCATCTCCAAGCAGTATGTCCTGAGCACGGGGATGTTCCACTTCGGGCCGCTGCTGTGTGCCAAGGCAAGAGACAGGTAGGTGCTGCCCAGCCCCCAGCTGTGCTGCTTGCAGGACCTTGTGCTTCCAGGAACATGCACCCAGGGGCACGATTCAGGGCAGGCCCGGGCAGAGAGCTGGGAGTTTGGTGGCTTGGAAGGAGCACAGCTGTGGCAACTTGAGCACCTAGCAGGCACAGGAGTGCTGGGGGGGATGGAGCTGATCTTCCTGCCCCCTGGGGGCTTTGGTGGCCAGAGCCAGGTGCTGCTTGCGGCCTGAAAGCAGCTTGGGGTCACTTGTCAGCCCCCATCTCAGCTTCAGCAGCTTTGTGCTGTTTGTTTCAAGTGCTGGGAGCTCTGTGGGTCAGCCTGAAGGAGCAAAGGAAGTTTTTCTGCTGAGGGACTGGAAACCCTCCGTGAAATCTGCAGTGTCAGCAAGACTTGATGGTTGGAGCTGCTGTTGGGGGACAAGCACCTGCAGGGCAGGGCAAAGGGGATTTCCATTTTCCTGATCCTCACTGCTGGATAGAGTCTGGCCTTAAAATAATGTCCCTGTAGCTGCTGGCATCTTTCTGGTTTTCACTTCCCTCTTCTTTCAGCATTAGAAATGGAGGTTTGTCTGCAGGGGAGCTCTGGAGAGCTGGTGGCATTCTGACACCCCAGGGAGGTTAAATCAAAAGAGTTTAAAAACCAAAAGAGGATTTGGCCAGGCTGAGGCATTGCCTTTTTTTGACCTTTTCCCACCAACCTCTGTCCCACACCTGAACCAGGAGGTGTTTGTTAACTCTGGGATTCCTCTTGGGAAGGAATCCTTTTGCTTTCCCGCCCTCAGCCTCAGGCTCACCCAGGAGCTGGGCCCAGGCAGTCTCCTGGCTGCTTTGGAAGAGAGAAGCTGAGCTCTTGCCACACTTTCCTGGGAAGCCTGCAGGGAGGGAAAGCCAGCAGAGGAGGGGAGGAATCCAGGTGCCTGCTGTGCTTCTGTTTTGCCAGGCACCTTTGAGGTCC
The DNA here is from genome assembly GCF_026170545.1 of Melanerpes formicivorus. Taxonomy (NCBI): domain Eukaryota; kingdom Metazoa; phylum Chordata; class Aves; order Piciformes; family Picidae; genus Melanerpes; species Melanerpes formicivorus. Next base: position 197,778 of record NW_027142577.1, on the reverse strand, counting down.
TGGTTTGTAGAAGGCCTCTTGAAGTGGCCTGTGCACACCTCTGGGATGGAGACACCAAGTGTGGGCTGGGCATCCAAGGAAGCAGGGAATGAACACAGGCAGCATGCAAGGTGTCCCACATGAGCCTTTCTCTCAGGCTGCTTGACAGAGCTCCCCTGCAGCCTTTGCCCTTTCTGTGGCCAGGTCCAAGGCTGTGCTGCAGGATGACAACTGCGAGCAGCTCTCCATCTGCAATGTCAGCCCCTGGGAGGCAGAGGTGCACTTCTCCTTTGAGCGGGGTGGCAGTGGGGGCACCTTCCTCTTGGAGCCTGCCAGCATGCAGCTGGGACCTAAGGAGAAGCAGGTAGGAGACAGGCAGGTGGGACAGGGAGCAGCAGCAGAGCCCAGGAGCTGCCCCTCCTGCTCACTGAATGTTCTTCTGTGCTTCTCTTTGTGGGGCTGGGGCCAGGAGCTGAGCATCTGGGCATACCCCACTTCACCTGGCCTGGTGGAAGACAGCCTCATCTGCTGCATCAAGGGCAACCCAGAGCCAGTGGTCTTCCACCTGTGCTGCCAAGGGGTGCAGGTGAAGCTGGGGGTCAGCCCCAAGCAGCTGCATTTCAACAGGGTGCTTCTGCACAGGTCAGTCAGGCCAGGGGCACTCTGCTGGGGGTGGCTCTGCTGCAGCTTCCCTTTCCTCAGCTTGGAGGCTGGGCCAGCAGCCCTCTTGCTCCCAGCACTTGCCAGCCTCTTGCTCACCGTTCCTTGCTGGCTGGGATGTCCCATGACAGTCCCCAGCTCTAGCCCCCCAGCAGTGGGGGCCCTGATGCATTTGCTTCTCCTCTGCTGGTGCAGAGAGAGTGGCTCTGGCTCTGGCTCTGCCTGCTGTTGGATCCCCTTCTGCCACCAAGCTCTCCCTAGGGGCCTCCCCTCTCAGGCTTGTGGCAAAGAGCAAAACCTGCAGGGTGGTTTCAGCCCCATGGGGAGGGCTGCTGCCAGCGGCAGGGCTGCCGCTGTGCCCCTCAGCAGCTGGCACTGAGCCTTGGTGTCTCCGCAGCGAGCACAGCAGGAGCCTGCTGCTGCGGAACAGCTGCCCCCTGCCGGTGGCCTGGAGGCTCAGCGGGCTGGAGAGCCTCGGCGAGGGCTTCTCGGTGTCGCAGAGGCAGGGCACGGTCGGGCCCCGCTCGGAGCTGGCCGTGCAGCTGTGCTTCAGGAGCACCAAGGCTCTCGGCGTGGAGAAGAAGATCCGCTTGGAGGTGAGGGGACAGGGCCCTGCCTGGCAGAGCTGGGCAGAGTGCTGTGGGCCCTGGGGGATGGAGGCTGTGTCTGAAGGCAAAGAGGGCCAAAGGATGAGCCCTGAGGAGATTCCTTTGAGCCCACATTGTCTGGGCCCTTAGCACCAAGGGACCCTCACTGAAGGATGCTGCTTAGGAATACCTCAGTGCTGAGCAAGAGCTGAGGGTGGGGGGCAAGAAGCTGGAGCCAGGCAGTGGTGCCAGAACAAGGGGGAAGAGGCAGGAACTGGAGGCCAGGAGGCTCCAACATCTTTGGTGTGAGGGTGCTGGAGCCCTGGAGCAGGTTGCCCAGAGAGGTTGTGGAGTCTCCTCCTCTGGCTATTAAGGCTTTGTTCCCTGGGGTTTAGAGGCTGCATTGCAGTGAGGCTGCTGCCTGCTAAGAGAGAGTTGGCTGTCATTGCCACCTGCTCTGGGACACCTCAGGACTCTTGTGGGTGTTTGTACATCACACTGCCTCCCAGGCTGGGTAAAGACAGCTGCTAGAGACAAGGACTCCTCTTGTTTAGCAGGAACACTGAGGAGAATGACTTTAGGGTTTGCTTCTTGCTGCCTCAGGTTTCAGATGCAGAGAATGTCCAGGGTGTTGTTCAGGTGGAGAACATTGAAGTTGTGGCTGAGGCCTACGAAGTTGCTCTGAACATCACCCTGCCTGAAGGTCAGTGGCTGGCCCCAGAGCAAAGGAGTTCAGCTGCATTGCACTGCTGGGGCAAGTGGGGGATGGGATGGGGTGGGGTGGGATGGGGTGGGATGGGATGGGATGGGATGGGATGGGATGGGATGGGATGGGATGGGATGGGGTGGGATGGGGTGGGGTGGGGTGGGATGGGGTGGGATGGGATGGGATGGGATGGGGTGGGACAGCAATGCAGGCCTGGCATGGATCCATGGCACAGGTCTCTTGCCAGCTGTGTGGAGTAAAGCACTGTCAGGTCACACAGTGCCTTGCCTCTCTCACACCTTGAAGTGTGCCCCTTTGAAACACCAGGGGTGGGAACAAGCAGCTGGCAGTTCCTGAAGGCTCAGTACAGCACATCAAGTGGTTGATCTGTGCTTGGAAGCAAGGAGGTAGAGGCTGAGCTCCTTGGCTGCTAAGCCCTACAGATCCTCTCTGAGTAAGAAGAGCAAAGGGCAGCAAAGCAGCCAGAGAAACCTTGCAAGGCTGGAGACTTGCTGAGCAGAGCTTTGTCCCACCTGAGCTCTCCCAGTCTCTGTCTCCTGACTGGGTGCAGCCTGCAGCAGCTCCAGCATCCTCCCCATCCCTTCCCTCGCTCTGGGGGTGTCCTGCAGGTGCAGATGGCTGTGTGAACTTTGGAGTCCTGGAGGTCCTGGGGAGTGCCAAGCAAGTGCTGACCCTGAGGAACCAAGGGCAGTGCAAGCTTGCATACAGGTTGGTCCAGCTGCCTGCTCTGGGAGTGCCTGGGGCCAGCACCTGCCCAGGCCTGCAGTCTGCTCCTGTGGCTAGAAGCTGTTCCCATGCTGGCTGCCTCATGGTGTGTGTGACCACTGGGACTGTCCTGAGCTCCAGGCTCCATTTGCATGGAGAATCCAGCCCCAGCCCAGCAGTTCTGCACAGCTCAGCAGGCACCACAAGGAGAGCCCCTGGGCTCTGGGGTGCAGTAAGAAGAGTGTGGCCAGCAGGTCAGGGGGCATTCTCCTCTGCCTGTCCTCTGCCCTAGGGAGACCACCTCTGGAGTCCTGGCTCCAGCTCTGGGCTCCTCAGTGCAAGAGGGAACCACTGGAGAGAGTCCAGCAGAAACTAGAAAGGTGCTGAGGGGCCTGGAGCAGCTCTGTGAGGAGCAAAGGCTGAGAGCCCTGGGGCTGCTGAGCCTAGAGAAGAGCAGCCCCAGAGGGGAGCTGAGCAATGCTCAGCAGCAGATAAAGGACCTGTGGCAGGCAAGAGGTTGGAGCCAGACTCCTGACAGTGGTGTCCAGGGACAGGCCAAGGGGCAGTGGGCACAAACTGGAACCCAGGAAGTTCCATCTGAGCAGGAGGAGAAACTTTGCTGTGAGGGTGCTGGAGGCCTGGAGCAGGCTGCCCAGAGAGGTTGTGGAGTCTCCTTCTCTGCAGAGATTCCAACCCCCCCTGGCCCTTGTGCTCCTGGGCAAGCTGCTGTGGGTGCCCTACTTTAGCAGGGGGGTTGCACCAGATGATCCCCAGAGGTCCTTTCCAAACCCTCCCATGCTGGGGGTCTGGGATTTTGTGCCCCTGAAGTTGAGGCCAGTCCCTGCTGAGCTCTGTTGCTGTCCTTCCAGGGCTAAGTCCTTTCTCTTCAGGAGACTCTTTAGAGGAGGAATGAAAACGCTGGGGGTGGAGGGGAGCTGCCAGCACTCAGCACTGCCTGGCTCTGCCAGGGCCTGGGGCTCCTAAGCACAGCAGAATTCTTTGGTTGGTTTTTACTGGTCCCATGGCAGGTCCTGGCTGTGCTGCTGGCCCCTGGGCTGTTCACTGCAGAGATCTTCTTCTCCTTCCCTCCCCAGGTTCAGGCTGCGCCCCACAGACCCCGGAAGCCGTGACCTGGCCTCCCACCTCACTGTGCAGCCCCAGCAGGGCCTGCTGCCTGCCTCTGAGCATCCTGTCCCTGTCCAGCTGCTCTTCCACCCCCAGAGGGAGATCAGCATTGAGGACAAAGCCATCCTGCTGTGCCAGGTGAGCTGCCTGGGGCAGGCAGGGTGAGCACAGCTGGGCTGAGGGGGTCAGGAGGACATGGCTGTGCTGGAAAGCAAGCTTTAGCTGGGGAACCTTCTGTTATTTGCACACAGCAAAGGCTTTCAGAAGCCAGCTCTGGCCCTTCCAGTGCTGGAGGGGGCCAATCCAAAAGCTGGGGACAGACTTTGGATCAGGGCCTGCTGGGACAGGACAAGGGGTGATGGTTTGAAACTAAAAGAGGAAGATTCAGCCTGGATAGGAGGAAGAAATGTCTGACACTGAGGGTGGTGCCAGCCTGGCCCAGCTTGGCCAGGGAGGTGGTCATTGCCCCATCACTGGAAGCACTGCAGGTCAGGTTGTTTGGAGCTCTGAAGCACCTGCTCTGCCCTCAGGTGTTCCTGCTGACTGCAGGAAAATGGAAGCAATGACTCCTCCAAGCCAACCCATTCCATGATTCTAAGAGGGGCTGAAAATGCAGTTCTGGAGAAGGACTTCAGAGCAGGGGGATGAGCTGATGGGCACCTGGGCTGTGGCCACAGGCCAGAGCCAGAGGTTGGGCTCTGCTGGATTTACCAAGGCCTGCCCTGGTTGCAGGTGCTGGAGCCCAAGCTGAGGGCAGGAGGGGAGCCCATGGCCAGCATCCCAGTGAGGCTCTCAGCCAGAGCTGTCTTCAGCCAGTACAGCATCAGCCCTGCGGCGCTGCTCGACTGCGGGGCCATGGCCAGCGGCACCAGGAGGGCCTGCAGCTTCCTGCTGCAGAACAGAGGCCTCCTGCCCTTCCAGTTCCTCATCTGCAGAGCAGAGCAGGCTGCAGCTGAGCCCACAAAGAAAAGGTGAGAAGGCCTGCAGCAACCTTCCTGCTGGAGGAGGCCCCACAGCAGGGCTGGCGTGTGGCAGGCAGCCAGGACACACAAGCAGGCTGCACTGTGAGTCCTGGGGCCAGGTTTGGGCCCCTTACTCCAAGAGCATTGAGGTGCAGGAAGGTGGCCAGGGAAGGACAACAAAGCTGGGGAAGGGTCTGGAGCACATGGGCTGTGAGGAGCAGCTGAGGCACCTAGCATTGTTTAGCCTGGAGAAGAGGAGGCTGAGGGAAGCCCTTCTGGCTCTCTACAACTCCCTGAAGGGAGGCTGGAGCCAGGTGAGGTTAGTCTTTTCTCCCAAGGAACAACTGCTAGGACAAGAGGACACAGCCTCAAGTTGTGCCAGGGGAGGGTTAGGCTGCACATGAAGAACAATTTCTTCCCCTTGAGGCTTGTCAAGGCCTGGCCCAGACTGCCCAGGGCAGTGGTGGAGTGCCTGCTCCTGGAGGGGTTTCAGAGCTGTGGAGAGGTTGGTGCTGGTCTCCTCTCACAGGTAATTAGTGACAGGGAAAGAGGGAATAGCCTCAAGCTGTGACTGGGTAGGTTCAGACTGGGCATTAGGAAAAACTGTGTCCCAGCAAGAGTGGTCAGGACAGGAATGTGCTGCCCAGGGAGGTGGTGGAGTCACCAAGCCTGGGTGTGTTTGAAGGTCGTTTAGATGTGGTGCTTGGTCTGTTCCAGCCCCAACACCTCTGTGACTCTGTGAGGTGTGGTGCTGAGGGCCATGGCTTAGTGGTGACCTGTAGTGCTGGGGTCAGTCTTGGCCTTGCTGACCTTAAAGGTCTCTCCCAACTAAACAAGTCCATGTTCTGTGAGCCCTGGGTTATTGTCTGCCTGTGCAGTTGGCTTGTGAGCAGGGAGGAGAGAGATGCCAGAGAATCCTCCTGCTCATCCTCATGCAGCTGCTGCTGGAGCCCATCTGCCCATCAGCTACAGCCACAGGTGGTGCAGGGGGCTGTGAAGAGCAGGAGGGCTTTCTTCCCTGGGGAGGAAGGGTTGGCTGTGGAGAAGGGCAGGAGGAGCTCAGCCTGAGGGATGTTCTCTGCTCTCTCCTCTGGGTGCACATCAAAGGAAGTTCTCCCACTCCCACAAGCAGGGGAGCTCCAGTGGAAGGTCTGCTGCAGCCAAGCAGAGCATGCCCTTGCTGCCAAAGGAAACCAAGCCCTCTGTGAAGGTGGGTGGCTCCTGCTCCCCAGGACAGGCTCCTCCCCTGCTGTGCCCAGGCTGGGGGCTTGTGCCCACGGCATGGGACAGGGGCTGCATGGGGGAGACCCATCCTCTGCCAGCCCTGAGCAGAGGAAGGAGCTGCTCAATGCTGTGCTCTTGCTCAGCCCTGGAGCTGTGGGGCCAAGGGGAAGGGATCTGTACCTGGGAGCTGCTGGCCAAAATAAGGCTGTGAGTGCCACAGCTGTGGAGTGTCCCTGCTGAACTCCCAGTCCAGGGACAGGAGATGACCTTGCCTTGCCTTCTGCCCAGTCTGCTCTCCTCTCTGATGGTTTCTCACAGTTCTCTCTGCTCTCCTGTTTCACATTGGAGGCTGAAGGACCCCAGCTCCCAGCTTCACCCTTTACAGCCCAACTCCTTTCTCTAAGCCACTCAGGCTAGGCCTGCACATCTCCTTAGCTTGTTCCTCTCATCCTGGGTTGTGCTCTGGGCCGTGGTGTCATCCCTGCCTGCCCTGGGCCCAGCTGGAGGCCAAGGCCCAGGGTCCTCCTTGCTGGGATGCTCAGAGTGAGGCTGTTTGCCATCAGCCTCTGCTGGGACTCTTTCTGCAGGCTCGCCTCACCCTGGGCATGTTCACAGTGTCCCCTGCCTTTGGCTCCATCCTTCCTGGGGAGCAGCAGCTGGTGACAGTAGATTGTGCTGCGGAGCTGCCAGGGCCGTGCCAGGAGCAGCTGCTCATCGACATCAGCAACAGAGACCCCAGGGACAACCCTCTTGGCATCCCCTACACCCTGCTGGCCGAGTCCTGCCTTCCAGGTGAGTGCTGCCCACGGGTTCCTGTGGCCAGGCTGCTGCTGCTCGGCACCCAGCCTCAGTCCTGGGACAGAGCAGACAGCCTGAGCCTGACGTTGCATCTCTCTGCCAATCCTCAGAGGTTCTTGCCAAGCCCACCAGTGGGAGAGGCTGGGAGGGATGCATGGAAGGATCAAAAGAAACCCTTTCAGACTGAGGGTGCCTGAGCTCCATCCTCACAGGCAGCTCCCCCACCCAAGGCTGGGGTTTGCAGCTCCCTGGGCAGAAAGAGCTTCTCAGAGGCCAGCAGGGGCAGGGCAGGTCAGCAGGAAGGATTCTCCATCCTCAGCCCTCCCTCTGCTCTGCTCACAGCATTCGTGGCTGATGACCTTGAGGCCATCTTTGAGGGGCATCAGATCTGCAGCAGCAGCAACCTCTGCCAGGTCCTCCAGACAGTGCAGGAGCAGCAGGGGGTGTTCCTCACAGATGAGAACAAGTTCATCTTCACCAACGTCCTGGTTGGGCACCAGGCCACGGCACGCTTCAAGATCTGCAATGTGAACAGAATCCCCTGCCATGTGCTCCTCTCCATCAAACCCAGCCCCAGCAAGGTAAGAACAGGAGGCCTTGGGGAGTCTCTGAAGGCTGTGTGGCATCTGCCTTGTTCTCCAGCTTCCTTGCTTCCTTTTGCCCAGCCTAGTGCAGCTCAGGGCAGGTGAGAGCTGGGCTGCATTCAGTGTGTCTCAGGCAAGGTTTTAGCTCCAGGCCCCTGGGGCTTTGGAGTGAGACCTGAGCCCTTCTGAACATCTCTTGGAAGCACAGGCAGAGGAGGAGCTTTTCCTCAGCTTTGAGCCAGGGCTCCAAGCAGACCCTTTTGGGGTGGGCTTGGTCTCCTCTCAAAAGGAATAAGTGCTAGGACAAGAGGACATGGCCTCAGGTTGTGCCAGGGGAGGGTTAGGTTGGACATGAGGAGCAATTTCTTTCCCTTGAGGGTTGTCAAGGCCTGGCCCAGGCTGCCCAGGGCAGAGGTGGAGCCCCATCTCTAGAGGGATTTCAGAGCTGTGGTGCTGAGGGCCATGGTTTGGTGGTGACCTGGCAGTGCTGGGCTTAGAGTTGGACTTGATGATCCTAAAGGTCTCTTCCAACCAAAGCCATTCTCTGCTTTCCTTAGGCTCCCTGCTCTTTGCCCCTTCTCTTTAAAGGCCAGGGGCAGGTTCTTTGCAGGGTTCTCCATGCAGTCCCCACTTCCCATGTGTGCTGGAGGTCTGAGCAGCGCTGAAAGCAAGCTTTGCACTCCTGGGCTTGATGGCAGCCCCCTGGGGCAGCACTGCTTTGGATTCCCCCCCGAGACAGATGGAGCCTGTCTAGGGAAGCCAGAAGGGGGCCACACTGTCTGGGGCTGTTCCTCATGATCCTTGTATGGGTGAGACAGCAGCACATGGAGAAAAGTTTCCTCCTAACAGCCTTCTCTGGGCTTCCCCAAGCTGAAGAGCCACTCTGGCCAGGTGTTTGAGGTGGATCCTGTCCGGCTGTCCGTGCCCAGCTGCTCCCAGGCCTTTGCCACGGTCACCTTCACTCCACGGAAGGTGAAGAGCTACCATTGCACTTTTGAGGCCTCCCTCGATGTCCACACAAGGTAACTCACCTCAGGAGAGCTTGGGAGGGGACCTTCCTGAGAGCTTCTAGCTCTTTGAGTAGCCTGGGGTAGAGTACTCAGCGTTACAGCATCCCAGCAGGGAGGGGCTTGGAAGGGAGCTCTAGGGATCATCCAGCCCCACCCCCTGCCTGAGCAGGGCACCCACAGCAGCTTGCCCAGGATCCCCATGGCCAGGGGACTGTGGAATCTCTGCAGAGAAGACTCCCCAAGCTCTCTGGGCAGCCTGCTCCAGGGCTCCAGCACCCTCACCTCCAGGATCCCCTCTGGGGCTGCCCTTCTCCAGGCTCAGCAGCCCCAGGGCTCTCAGCCTCTCCTGCTGACAGAGATGCTGCAGAGAACTCAGAAGCTGTAGCTGCGAGATCCAGCAGAGCCGGGGAGTCAGTGCCCTGCTGTAGCCTGCAGCAGTGCCTGTGAGGGCAGTGGGACACTGACACTGGCCCAGGGTGCCCAGAGAGGTGGGGAATGCCCCATGCTTGGAACCATGCCAGGTCAAGTTGGCTGGGGCTCTGAGCAAACTGCTGGAGTTGCCAAGGGCCCTGCTGCCTGCAGGGGGCTTGGACTGGATGAGCTTTCAAGGTCCCTTCCAAGCCAAAGCATTCCAGGATTCTCTGATGCCAAGGAGCCAACAGGGAGTGGATGAATCAGGAAGCAATGGAGCTGTGTGCAGCTTCAGCTGAGCTGGAGAATGCCAAGGACAGAGGATTGTTTCCATGCCCTGAGCCAGCTGCCCTTGTTGCCTCCTTGTTCCTGTGCTCAGGAGGTGATCTGGTGGATCTCCTGGGGTGCATGAAGATCTTTGATGCTAAAGGAGCCATTGAATCCCCTCTAAAAGACCCCAGCTCTTCTGCCCTAGGCCCTGTGTGTGTCCTGGGCCTGCCTTGCCCTTGCCCAGCCCTTTAGTAGCTGAGCTGGGACTGGATCCATCAGTCTGCTGCCCTAAGGAGCAATTCCTGCTCTGAGCCTCTGTGGAGATCACCTTCCCTGCTGGGGTCACTGATTTGCCCCTTCTGCCTTGGAGACTTTTCCATGCTCTGCTCATGCTCCTTGCTTCTGTCTCACCTCAGCACAGCCAGGGAACCTGCCCCATGGCCTCTGTCACCTCCTCATGTCTCTGCTGCCCTGCAGGGCTCCTCTGAGTGAAATGGTTTGAACTGGTGCTCTGGGAGGCTCTGGCTCTGCAGAGCAGATTCCTCTTGGATGGGACTGGGAGGAGAGGGGCAAGGGGGAGCTGTGTCCTGGGGGCCAGGAGCCCCAGGCAGGGGAAATGCAGCAGGTGGCCCTGGCTCCACTGCTTGCCAAGTGAGCAGTGGCTCTGCTGCCCCTCTCCTGCAGCCCTGCAGCAGTGAGAGCACAGAGCCTGAGCTTTGAGATCAGCGGCGAGGGGAAGCTGCCGGAGGTGAGGGTCCTGCGCCCGGCGCTGAAGGACAGGAGAGGGAACCCCCTGCTGCTCTTCAGGAGGCTCCTGCTGGGGGCCTGGGAGAAGCTGCCCCTGGTCCTGCAGAACTCTGGCCCTGTCCCTGCCCAGGTGAGCAGCTGCTGAGGGAGCTCTGCTCTGGGAACAAGGCTGCTGCTGGGCAGGAGAGGGCCCAGCGCAGCCGGTGAGGGTGGGCAGGGGCCCCACTGCTCTGCAGGTGCCCTTGGAGCCCAAAGGAAAGCCTTGGCTTGTGCTCAGAGCCCCTCTGTGGCAGGAGGACGACCTCCTGAGCTTCTGCTGTGGCAAAGCAGTGGGCAGAGGCTCGTGCCTCAGCAGCCCTTCACTTTTGCCTCCACCTCCTTTGCAAGCTCTGCTGCTGTCCTTGCCAGCCTTGAGCCAGCCCTGGGCTTTGTGTTTTCCCTGCCTCAGGGAACAGCCTGGGAAGGGGCCTCAGAAAGTCTGTTGGAAGCCCCTGGCTGACTTCTGCTTGCCAGGAAGGGAGTTCCTCTGGGAAAGGGGATTTTGGGACCTTCTCAGGGAAACACAACTCAGAGAGTCAGGCTGGAGCCTTCCTGTCCTGCCTGCTTCTGTTTCCATCCCCTCCCAGTGTCTCTGGATGCCTGGCTTTGGGCTGGTTTCGCTCCAGCCTTGTGCTCAGAGCTGTGTTGGAAGGGGGGCAGCGTGCTGGGCTGCCCGTGGTGGAACAGCAGCAGTGTGGGCTCAGGCCCTGGGCCATGCTGTGCCCACCCCAGTCTGGTCCTGCTCTTTTCCCAGGTGCTGCTGGACCTGCTGGATGAAGAGGGAGTTTTCTTCTTGAAAGCCAGGCCCAGCACCAAATGCCTCTACCAAGCTGTGGGCATGAAGGACTCTGCTGGGGAAGGTGAATTCATCCCCCATGAAATGTGGTCACTCACAGAGGGAAAACTTGTGTCCTGCTGCTGGCTTGGCCAAGCAGCAAGCAGCTGTTGGCCAGAGCTTGTGTCCTGGGGCTCTCTGGGGCTTTTGCACATGGACTCTTTGCAGGGTTGATTTCTACCTGGCAAGCTCTAGGAAGCTTTTCCATTCTTATGGAGGTGGTGGGTTGAGTCCTGGGGGGGGTAACACCACTTCAGTGGAGCATCTGAGGTCTGTGCTGCATATGGGGAGTCCCCAGCCTGAAGGGAGGCTGCCCCTGAGCTCACAGCCAGCCAGCAAAAGCCCAAAGCACTCTGACTCAGCTCTGCTTAAGGCAGGAGCTATCTGGCTGCAGTTTGAGCCAGGGCTGAGCACTGAGCTGAGCTTAAGACAACTAACAGGGATGGCCCTGGTAGTGTCACAGCTTTGTGACCATGGGAGGAGGGTCTGGAAGCACTGGTGAGCCAAGCTGTGCTTAGAGACAGCTGTTTTTCAAGCTCCTGTTCCTTTTCTGGAGCATGGAAATGTTTGCAGTGCCTCACCTGTCCCTGGTGTCCATCTCTGTGCAGAGAGGAAGCCCCACACTGCTTCCCTGCTCCTGCAGCGTGGGCAGACAGCAGAGTTTGAGGTGGTTTTCAAGCCCACCCTGGCCCAACGCCTGGAAGGGAAGCTCCACCTGTCCGTGCTGGACAACCCCTCTGAGACCACCATCAGGCTGCTGGGGGAAGGCTATGAAGCTGACTTCACCCTGGACAACATGCAGGGACTAGTGGCAGACAGGGAGGAGCAGAAGCTCCCTGAGAGCAGCCTGGAGGAGGACAGCCTGGAGGGTAAGAGGAGAGGCTGCCAGGGTGTAGCAAGGAACCTCCAGGGCTGGGCACACCTTGTGGCAGCACAGGGCTGGCCCAGATTTAGCAGCCAGCTGCTGTCACCTTTTGTAGCCTGCAGAGCAGCCTTGCTTGGGAGCCCCAGGGCAGGTGCCCTGTCAAGGGAGAAGTTTGCAGGCCAGCAGGGAGGGCTCAAAGGAAGCAGCTTTTGATTGAGGAGCTCTAAAAGGAGGTCTGCCAGCCCATGGGGTGCTGTGAAGAGCACATCTGATCATTTGTGTCCTCTCTGGGTGGACTGCTTGGTGGCTAAGGAATTGGTTGGATAGTCACAGCCAGAGGATAGTGATCAACAGCTCAATGTCCAGATGGAGACTGGTGTCCCTCAGGGGTCCATGCTGGGCCCAGAGCAGCCCTGCAGAGAAGGACTTGGGGGTGCTGGAAGGTGCAGATCTGGAGGTGAGCTGGCGCTGTGATCTCAGCCCAGGCCCAGACATGTCCTGGGCTGCATGTCCCAGGGGAAGGAAGGCTTGGAGAAGGTAGAGCTGGAGTCCTGTGTGTCTGTGGGGGGCAGAGGGCTCTCCCCTCATGCTGAGAGCTCTCTCTCTCATTGCCAACAGCTGACCCAGGGGATCACATCCAGTTTGGGTTCTGTCCCGTTGGCACCCCCTGCACCGTGACCTTCACCATCGCCAACCGCAGCAGGGGGCAGGCCCTGCGCTTCCAGTGGCTGCCTGAGCCTCCCTTCCACTTCTGCCCCCAGGTGAGCTTGGTTGTCTCTGCTTTTCCCTGCTGCTCAGACCCTGCCTGGCAGCTGTCTGGGAGCCACCATGGAGCAGTGAGAACCCCTTTCAGTGCCACCTAGGAGATGCCATCCCTGGCTTTGCTGGGGCCAGAAGAGCTCCGTGTTGTGGGACATGGCATCTTTTGGTGGTGTTCTTCTCCATCAAAACCCAGATAAATCCTCAGTAAGATGCAGTTTGACACAATCCCAGCATGGTGGGAGTTGGAAGGGACCTCTGGGAGTCATCTAGTGCAACCCCCCTGCCAAAGCAGGGCACCCACAGCAGCTTGCCCAGGATCACAATGGCCGGGGGGGTGTGTTTGAATCTCTGCAGAGGAGGAGACTCCACAACCTCTTTGGGCAGCCTGCTCCAGGGCTCCAGCACCCTCACAGCAAGGAATTTTCTCCTCTGGCTCAGATGGAACCTCCTTGGTTCCAGTTTGTGCCCCTTGCCCTGTCCCTGGGCACCACTGAGAGGAGTCTGGCCCCATCCTCTTGTGCCCCACCTTCTAGCTCTTGATAAGCTTTGAGAGATTGTCTCTCAGGCTGCTCTTCCCCAGGCTCTCAGCCTCTCCTCACAGAGGTGTTGCTGGCAGAGCTGCTCCCCACACCCACAGCCTGTGATCCCTTGCCAGTGATCCCAGGTTGGTCTTGGCTCTCTGCTTCTCCCTAGGTGGGACACCTCCATGCTGGCTGTGCGAAGGACATCACAGTGACTTTGCAATCAGAAGTTGAGGTCACCTTTAAAAAGCACCCAGTGAAGTGTCAGGTGTCCAGGATCTCCTTCCAGCTGCCACCAGAGGAGGTCCCTGACTGGGATGACAGCCTGCAGGCCATCAAGTGGGTGGATACCACAAGGGCCCCAGGTGCCACCTGGCCTGTCAAGAAGAAGGTGAGAAGCACAGCAGCAAAAGCTCCCTGAGCTGCCACAGGAAGGTCTGCTGATGGCAGCAGATCTCCATCTCTGCTGGCTGAGCTGCTCCTCCTGACAGTGAATCCATCCCTGAATGGGAACCAGCAGGATGTGTTAGAGGAAAGGATGCTGCTGAGGGATCTGAGGGCTCAGACAAGATGGGGAAGTCTCTTGGACAAGAGAGGCCAACCCTAAACCAAGAGCTGAAGTGTTGCAGTCTGTGTTGGATGGGAGCTCACAGTTTTGAACCCACTTGCACGGCATGGTGGGGGTTGGAAGGGACCTCTGGAGGTCATCCAGTCTCAACACCCTGCTAAAGCAGGGACACCCACAGCAGCTTGCCCAGGATCACAATAACCAGGGGGGGTTGAGATCTCTGCAGAGAAGGAGACTCCACAGCCTCTCTGGGCAGCCTGCTCCAGGCCTCCAGCACCCTCACAGCAAAGAATCTTCTCCTCCTGGTCAGATGGAACCTCCTGGGCTCCAGTTTGTGCCCCTTGCTTCTTGTCCTGTCACTGGGCATGACTGAGAAAAGAGTCTGGCCTCATCCTCTTGCCCCCCAACCTCCTGCCCCCCACTTGAGCTGTTGGTCAGCACTGAGCAGGTCTCCATTCCCTGGAGTTCAGATCTGGTTTAGATTCAGTGCCTTTGAACTCCCAAGGAGTTGAATCCCCTGCTTCTTGTTTTGGCTGCAGAGCAGCAGTAGCAGCACTCTGCTGTGTGTGCTGCGGAGCCCCCCAGCACCCTGGGGCTGAGCTTTGAGCGTTGTCTGCACTGAGCAAGGCAGCAAAGCTGGCCAAGGGTCTGGAGAGCAGGGCTGATGGTTGGACTCGACAATCATCCAGGTCTTTTCCAACTCCAACACCCTCTGCTGTTGGCTGTGGGGATCTCAGCAGCAGCTTCTGCTTTGACTTTCCTTGCCCAACACACTTCTCTTGGGTGATGGCTCTGCCCCAGCTGCTGAACCACTGCAAGACCTGGAACCCAAATCGTTTTGCCTAGCAGAGGCAGAGCAGTCAGAGACTTTCCAAATGAGTTCACTCCCAGCCCCGAATGCCCCTTCCCAGCCCCCAGCAGTGTGGTGGCTGCCCCACACCAGACATCTCTCCGGAAAGTCCTTTGTCCTAAAAAGAGTTTCCGGAGCTGTTCATTCTTGGGGTTCTCCACCCACAGCCTCCAGGAGGGAAACTGCAGGCCGCTAGGTTTATAGGGGCCAGGAAAAGCAAGGTCAGGCACTGGTACCCAGTGGCAGTTCCCACGTGTGTGCTTGCAGTGCTGGCGCTGCTGGCTTTGGTCAGCAGGTGACACACAGCCTACAGCAGAAGGGTCTCCTGCTGCCGTCTTCATGGGATGAGCCATGGGAATGTCCTTCCTAGCCCCTCTGTGTGGCTGCTGTTGGAGGCTCCCTGATCAGCCTGGCACTCAGGGCCCTGCTCAGTGACTCGACTCTTCTCTTTGCAGGTGCTGGAGCCAGAGGCAGAACCAGCTCACACTGTCTTGGAGAGCAGCAGCCGTGAGGTGCACATTTTCCTCAGCGCTGTTGTCACTGGCTCAGAGTGTGATGAAGAGGTTATTAATTAATATGAAACACAGAAATATTAATTGTATTAATTATTAAAATAATTAATAACCACTATTTGATGTACATATTCTAGTGCACAGCTGTGCAATACATCCCAGAAGTGGTTTAGTATTTATCATTTGGACTCCATTGGAATATTTACAGAGTTAATTTCTATGAATCTAAAGAAGGGTGCAATTCCACTGCCTGTCCACCAGATGGCGCGTTGATGGGACATTGGCAGCTGCTTAACTATAGAGACATTACAATGCATCAGAGGTGACTTTGCTAGACGCGGGTGCTTTGAACCAAATGTTAATGAGTAAGTGGAAAGCACGGGGGAAGATTCACTGTGTCCTTTTTTGTAGCAGTCTGCTGTCACCGGGCTGGCTCCTGACTGGTCCAGATGGTGACAGTGGGGGGCAGCCTTCTCCCTCCCACGGCAGCAGAGAAGAGATGGAATGGAGACTAGCTGGCAGGCAGGTTCCCTTGGCAGGACTGTGACGGCTCCCTTGAGATGGCAGGGAGCGGTCCTGTGGGATCGGCCTGGCAGGGCCGGCAGGGCTGGTCCCAGGATGGGGTCGGCCCTGTGGCAACGACCTTCGGGGCCGGCGTGGACAGCCCTGGGGAGGAAGTGTGGCTGCATGAAGCAGCGACTTCCCCTTTGCTTGGCTCGAAGGTGTGGACGGGACCCTATCGGAGTGGTCCCAGCTTTGGAGCACAGGGCATGGACTCCTCTTCTCTCCCACAACAGTGGCATCATGCAGGCATGCGATGAAGCACTGGTCCTGCTTGCTGAGCTGACACCCAGGGTTGTGCAGCTTGTTAGTCTGCTGCTTAAGGCTGAGGCAGATGTTTGGACTGCTGGACTCGGCTAGTCTCTTCCCTGGCAACTGGGCAGATCTTACCCTCAGGGGTCCAGTCCTCTTGAAGACATGGCAGGGTCTTCCGGCCTGTGAGACTGGTAATACAAGGCTGTAGCTTCTCAGGCGCTCAGCGTATGTCACTCCTCTGGAGATACTCTCAGGGCCAAGGCTCAACAGGCCTGCCTGGATGCAGGCTTAAGAGCAAGGCTATGGCATGAGGTTAGGCTGGAGCAAGGAGAGAGAGCAAAGTGAAAGAGGGCAACGTATTTACAAGTTGGGGTAATACTTAGAGGTTTCTTGCGGCTAGACTTGGCCAATGGGCATGCCGTAAACAATCGGCTGCAGCCTACAGGAAGCATGAAGCTAGAATGATGCCATACTTGGTATTAGCACCAGCATCCCCTGCCATGGGTGTGTGCGGTGGGCTGTGCTGCCTCGGCCTTTGTTCCCCTCATGAAAGGAGAGGGAACTTGTCCGCATGCTGGGACAGGTTTCAGTATCTGGGCATAATTCTGGGCATAATGTGCCTTCACCACACTGAGCTCCACCCCTTCTAAACAATTCCAGTGGCTGCTAATACTATCCATCTCATCTAAAACAACAGCTACAATGAGTAAATAAAGTTCACAGTCCATTCTGGATACTTTCCGATGGAGATGATTCAGGAGTCCAGAAACCAGGCACCAAGAAAACAGAAAACAGTTTGTCTCTCTGCATTGCAGCAAAGAAAAGGAGCAGGGACTCTCAGGTGACTCAGGGCTCTCAGGGCTCTTAGGGTTCGTGCTCCGTAGATGCCTCATGGATTACTCCTTTGGGCACAAGGTTGTATCTGTACAGCACTCTGAACTGAAACTCTCTCAGCTAAAGTTGGATTTCTTTGGGGAATGCACTGAATTTCTCCATTCTCTTGCATTACCCAATAAGTGTGACCAGGACCTTCAGCAGAAACCACCCCTTAGACAGGTTTGGCCTCTCCTGAAGGAGAAAATATCCAAAGAGTTTTGCCTAACAGATCCTTTTCTCTAACAACAGGAACTCTATCACCTTCTACCTTTCGGGACAAACCTGAGTGTGCAGGTCCAGCTCCATTCACTGAGCCTCTGCTATTTACCAGCCAGGTTGCTGCTGCTAGATGTTTCTCCCAGAGTGGTCTTCAGCAAACTATTGTAGTGCTCAATCTTCCCTGCAGCTGGTGCAGAGTAGGGGATGTGGAATATCCACTCCATGCCTGCTCTGTGGCCCAGTTCTTCACAAGATTGTTTTTGAAGTGAGTTCTGTTGTCTGACTCAATCCTCTCTGGAGTTCCATGTCTGCACAGGATTTGTCTCTCCAGACCAAGAATGGTGTTAGGTGCAGTAGCAGGAGGTACAGGATGAGTTTCCAACCATGCAGTGTTTGGCTCTACCATAGTAAGCACATACTGCTTACCAGATCGAGAATGAGGTAGAGTGATGCAGTCAATCTGCCAGGCCTCACCATACTCGGACCATCTGTCACCATACCATAAGGGCTTAACTTACTTTGCCTGCTGAATAGCAGCACAAATGTCACAGTCATGGATGACTTGTGTGATAGCATCCGTGGAGATGTCTATGGATCTGTCACGAGCCCATTGGTATGTTGCATCTCTGCCTTGATGTCCTGACGAATCATGAGCCCACCGAGCTAAGAATATCTCACCTCGGTGTCTCCAGTCGAGATCAAGATTAGAGTCCATGGCTACTTGAGAAACTCTTGCAGCCAGATCTGCCTGATGGTTGTGTTGCTGTTCCTCAGCAGCTTTGCTCTTAGGAATGTGAGCATCGATGTGTCTCACCTTCACTGGAATTCTCTCGATTCGATCAGCAATGTCCTGCCACAGGTCGGCTGCCCAAATGGGTTTTCCTTTCCTCTGCCAACCACTCTTCTTCCAGTTCTTTAGCCAACCCCACAGAGCATTGGCTACCATCCATGAGTCGGTGTAGAGATAAAGCTTTGGCCATCTCTCACGTTCAGCCACGTCGAGAGCTAGCTGGACAGCTTTTACCTCTGCGAACTGACTGCATTCTCCTTCTCCATCCTTCGCCTCTGCAACTCGGCGTGTTGGACTCCACACTGCAGACTTCCACCTCTGCTTGTTCCCAACCAGACGACAGGAACCGTCTGTGAACAAAGCATCTTTCTTTCCATCATCAGAAAGGTCATTGTAAGGAGGAGCTTCCTCAGCACGAGTTACTTTCTCCTCTGGAGGTTTGGCACAGTTGATACCTTCAGGCCAACTTGAGATCACCTCCACTAGACCAGGCCTTTCAAGATTTCCCATTCGAGCTCTCTGTGTTATCAGAGCCACCCACTCAGACCATGTTGAGTCTGTGGCATGATGTGGTGTGGAGCCTTTGCCTTTGAACATCCAATTCAAAACTGGTAATCTGGGAGCTAAGAGAAGTTGCGATTCAGTTCCAATCACTTCAGAAGATGCCTTTACTCCTTCATAGGCAGCTAAAATTTCTTTCTCTGTTGGAGTATAATTAGCCTCTGAGCCTCTGTGACCTCGACTCCAGAAACCAAGAGGTCGTCCACGTGTCTCACCTGGAGCTTTTTGCCACAGGCACCAGGTTGGACCATTGTCACTTGCAGCCGTGTACAGAATGTTCTTAATGTCTGGACCATCTCGGACAGGTCCCAGACCCATTGCTTGAACTACCTCTTGCTTTATCTGGTCAAAGGCTGCTTGTTGTTCAGGTCCCCAGTGGAAACTGTTTCTCTTTCGAGTCACATCATACAGAGGTTTCACAATCTGACTGTATGCAGGAATGTGCAGTCTCCAAAATCCCACTATCCCCAAGAACCGTAGGCTCTCCTGCTTGTCTGTGGGATTTGCCATGGTAGAGACTCTATTTACCACATCCACTGGAATGTGTCGGCGTCCATCCTGCCACCGCACTCCCAGAAACTGCATCTCTGTGGTAGGTCCTTTCAGCTTGTGTAATGGGTTGGGGCAAACCCCCTCCCCACCACAGGGCAGAAACAAGGACTCAGACAAAGGGATTGCAAAAGTGATGGAAAGTTTCAATAGGAAAAAAAAAACAATTTATAACCAAACACCAATGAAAGCTTTCCAGAGAACCACAAGCACCGTGACAAAGAGAGAGATCCCAGAACATGCCCAAGAACATCCCATCCCCACCTGCGGGTACACCCAAACCCCCCAAGGCTCTTTCCTCCCCCCCAACCCAGCCTCGGGCCTGAGCAGGCCCAAGGGAGGCAGCTCACGCCATTTTACCTAGGCTGCAGCTGGGGACGAAAGAGGAAGTGAAGACCCCGCATGGACATTTTATAGGGGAGCAGGGCATTATGGGATTGGAATATGTGCCTGTGACCACCCCCTGGGCTGGGCCCACCCCTTGGGACCTCCCAGGTGTGGTCTATGCAGTGGCGTCTGGGCCAGCACCCAGCCTAAACCACCACACGCCACCCCTTATTCCATACCATAATCCCTGCACCCAGAACATAGCATCACATTAGAACTCTTCTGATGACATGTCTAGCAACAGTCCAGGTCTTCATCTGGGCGTCCTTCCACACAGTCTCTCATTCAGCCTCAAGTACCAGTCCATTCCAGTTCTTCTTCCTCCACACTGCAGACTTCCACCTCCACTTGTTTCTGACAAGACGACAGGAGCCGTCTGTGAACAAAGCATCTTTCTTTTCATCATCAGAAAGGTCATTGTAAGGAGGAGCTTCCTCAGCACGAGTTACTCTCTCCTCTGGAGATTTTGTGCAGTCAGTGCCTTCTGGCCAATTTGTGATCACTTCCACCAGAGCAGGCCATTCAGGATTTCCCATTCAAGCTCTCTGTGTTATCAGAGCCATCCACTTGGACCATGTGGCATCTGTGGCATGATGTGATGTGGAACCTTTGCCTTTCAACATCCAATTCAAAACGGGCAATCTAGGAGCTAGAAGAAGTTGTGACTCAGTTCCAATTACTTCAGAAGCAGCTTTTACTCCTTCATAGGCAGCTAGAATCTCTTTCTCTGTTGGAGTATAATTTGCCTCTGAACCTCTGTAGCCTCAACTCCAGAAACCAAAAGGAGATCCATGTATCTCAGCTGGAGCTCTTTGCCACAAGCACCAGGTTGGACCATTGCAGCCATGTACAAAATGTTCTTAATGTCTGGACCAGCTTGGGGGGAGCTGTTGGTAACCTCCTGGTTTTGTCCAGGGTGGTTCTTGTGTTGTTAATACATTACAAATATATGTAAATATTGTATGTTTTGTACACATTGAGTGCATCAATCTCTACGCCCTCCCCTCTTCCCCTAATACTTTTCGAGCACTTCAAGCATTCAGTGCAGTTAGGCTGCAGCAATGAGCTCCCACGGGGTTGTACACTCCGCGGCAGGGCTGCAGTGCCGGCCATTGCACACAGGGTGGCAGCACAGAGCACCTCCCTGCGCGTGAGCAGCAGCTGGGCCCCGATGCGGTTTTCTTCTTTTCAATTCTAAAAGCCTTTTTGAAACAGAGAGGGGAGACAGGGGGTCGTTTGCAAAGCTTGTCACCCTCCAGAAGAGAATAGAATTGGTTGGAAGAGACCTTCAAGATCATCGAGTCCAACCTATCATCCAACACCACCTAATCAACTAAACCATGCAACCAAGCACCCCATCCAATCTCCTCCTAAACACCTCCAGTGATGGCGACTCCACCACCTCCCCAGGCAGCACATTCCAATGGGCAATCACTCTCTCTGTGTAGAACTTCTTCCTAACATCCAGCCTAAACCTCCCCTGGCACAGCTTGAGACTGTGTCCTCTTGTTCTGGTGCTGGCTGCCTGGGAGAACAGACCAACGCCCACCTGGCAACAACCTCCCTTCAGGGAGTTGCAGAGAGCAAGAAGGTCTCCCTCGAGCCTCCTCTTCTCCAGGCTAAGCAACCCCAGCTCCCTCAGCCTCTCCTCACAGGGCTGTGCTCCAGACCCCTCCCCAGCTTTGTTGCCCTTCTCTGGACACCTTCCAGCATCTCAACCTCTTTCCTAACCTGAGGAGCCCAGAACTGGACACAGGACTCCAGGTGTGGCCTAACCAGTGCTGAGCACAAGGCAGAATGACCTCCCAGCTCCTGCTGGCCACACTCTTCCTGATGCAGGCCCGGCTGCCATTGGCACTCTTGGCTGCCTGGGCACACTGCTGGCTCATGTTCAGCCTACCATCGACCAATACCCCCAGGTCCCTCTCTGCCTGGCTGCTCTCAGCCACTCTGAGCCCAGCCTGTGGCACTGCCTGGGGTTGTTGTGGCCAATGTGCAGCACCTGGCACTTGGATGTGTTCAATCTCCTGCCCTTGGACTCTGCCCATCTGTCCAGCCTGAAGCCTTGCTTCAGCCTTCACCCAGGGACCCCCCCAAAGTCCCCCTGGCCTGGTGGGTACCCCAAAAATTCAAAATTCCCCCTCTTGACCCCCCAAAAGTAGCCCGGGAAGGGTTGGGGACCCCAAAATCATCTCCAGAGACCTCAGGACCATTCTAGAGGGGTTGGGGACTTCAAAAATCCTCTTGGGGGACCCCAGGACCCTCCTGAAACCCCAAAATCATCTTGAGTGAGGCTGGGGACCCCCAAAACACCCCAGGACCCCCAAGCCCCTCAAGGACCACCCCCCCCCCCAAAGTCCAATCAAGGTCCTGGTAGTTTCATTGAGGTCCTTCAGAGCCATCCTCAAGGGGTTCAGAAGCTTCTGGGGGACCTAAAAATGAGTCAAGGGACCCCAAAATCATGCTGAGGGACCCCAAAGGCATGAGGGGACCCCAAAAATTTTTTAGAGCATCCAAAAAAAACCCCAGGGCCTCCCCAGTTCCACCAGAATCTCCCCCACCCTCCTTCCCCTCCTATTTCTCTGTTCCCAGGCCACCCCAGTTGCACCCAGGCCCTCTCAATCCCTCCCACTCCCTTCTAGTCCCTCCCCGCCCCCCCTAGGATGCCCCAAGACCCCTAATGACCCCCCAAAATGCCCCCAGTACTTCCCAATCCTCTGCCTTCCCCCCTGTTGCCCCCTTCACAGTCCCTCCCAGTTCCTCCCAGTCCTTCCCAGTCTCTCCCAGTCCCCCTTAGGACAGCCCAAGACCCCCTCATGCCCACACCCCCAAACCCCCCCAGGAGTCTGGGGGTTCACTTCTCCAAGGTTCTTTCCCTCACCCTGGTATCCTGAGAGTCTGAACTGGTGCAGGTAAACTGGGAGGGAGTGGGAGAGGACAGGGCAGGACTGGGAGGGACTGGAAAGGATTAGGAGAGGATTGGGAGGGGTCCCAGGGAGCCCAGGGATGTGTGAGAGAGCTCTTAAAGGGGCAGAGCTTGTAGTGAGTCTGTAGAGCTTGGCCTAGAATGGGAGGGAGGTTGTCAGAGGGGTGGGGGTTTAATGTGTGGTGGGCATGATTTAATTGACTGGGGGCGGGGCTTGGGAGCCAATAGAACCCCATAGGGATTGGGGCTGGGAGGGGGGGGCCTGGGCATGGCTCAATAGGGCCTGAGCTGTCTGGGCGTGGTCTGTTGGACAGGTGGTGTGGTTTATGGGCCAACAGTGACCCCACTAGGGCCTGGGCCTGGTGGTTTGGGGCGGGGTGTAGAGCACTGGTCTGGGGGAGAGGGCTTTGAGGGGGTGCATCCTGGGGGAAGGTGTGTTCCCCATTGTTGTAGTCTCATGTTGTCCCACAGCAATCCTGGGTGGGTTGGAGGAGGTCTTGGGGGGTTAATTTTTAGGGGAGGTTAATGTGGGGAGGCATCTTGGGTTGTAGGGGTCCTGAGGAGCCAGCAGGAGAAGGGGAGCAGAGAGGTTCTCAGGGCAGCAGAGTGGTTGGGTTTGTGCCACCTTAGGAAGGGCACAGGGTGCTGTGTCCCTGCAGTGGAGATCACCGTCCCCAGCTTGGCAGCAGCTGACCCAAGCCAGATCTGGGCCGAGGATGGGGAGCACTCCCCTGCTTTGGTGGGGGGCCCTGGTCCACCTGCATTGTCTGCCCTCCCTCTCCATCAACCTCTACTGACCCCTCTGAACATTCATCTACCTCCAGCATCCCTTTCCCTGCCTGGACACCATGCCCCCTGTGTGGCAGTGCTGTGTCTAGCACTGCACAGAGACTGTGAAAGAATCCCTGCTGGGCAGTCTCAGCTGCTGAGTAGTTTCTCTCTCTCTGATTCACATCTTGCCTTGGATCAGCTACAGTGTGGCCCCAAGGACCAGGCAGTGATCTTAGCCCTGGGGAGGCCACACCTGGAGCACTGGGCTCAGTTCTGGGCCTCTCACTAAAAGGACATTGAGGGACAGAGCTGCTCAAGAGAAGGGCAACGAAGCTGGGGAAGGGGATCACAGTGTCACAGTATCACAGTGTCACAGTGTCACAGTATCACAGTGTCACAGTATCACAGTATCACAGTGTCACAGTATCACAGTGTCACAGTGTCACAGTATCACAGTGTCACAGTGTCACAGTGTCACAGTGTCACAGTATCACAGTGTCACAGTGTCACAGTGTCACAGTGTCAGTGTCACAGTGTCACAGTGTCACAGTATCACAGTGTCACAGTGTCACAGTGTCACAGTATCACAGTGTCCCAGTGTCACAGTATCACAGTGTCACAGTGTCACAGTGTCACATTGTCACAGTGTCACAGTGTCACAGTATCACAGTATCACAGTGTCACAGTGTCACAGTGTCACAGTATCACAGTGTCCCAGTGTCACAGTATCACAGTGTCACAGTGTCACAGCATCACATTGTCACAGTGTCACAGTGTCACAGTATCACAGTGTCACAGTGTCACAGTGTCACAGTATCACAGTGTCCCAGTGTCACAGTATCACAGTGTCACAGTGTCACAGTGTCACAGTGTCACAGTGTCACAGTATCACAGTGTCACTAAGGTTGGAAGAGACCTCAAAGATCATCGAGTCCAACCTGGCACCACGGACCTCATGACTAGTCCATGTCAGCAAGTGCCACATCCAATCCCCTCTTGAACACCCCCAGTGATGGGGACTCCACCACCTCCCTGGGCAGCACATCCCAATGAGCAATGACTCTCTTGGTGAAGAACTTTCTCCTCCCCTCGAGTCTAAACCTCCCCTGGCACAGCTTGAGACTGTGTCCCCTTGTTCTGTGTGGAGAACAGGGCTGGGGAGGAGCAGCTGAGGGAGCTGGGGGTGTTGAGTGTGGAGAAGAGGAGGCTGAGGGAGCTCTCCTTGCTCTTGTGAGAATTTGTTTTTAATGTTTGGCTTTGGCCAGGGGAATTGCTGGGGACGGTGAGGTTGGTTGGTTGGTTGTGGTCTTTATCGTGCGGGGTTTGGGGAGAGAAAGCAGGAGGCAGAAGGCAGGAGCCTTTTGGCCTGGCTGTGCCTGGCTGTGTGGGCCCCCAGCAAATGTCAGGGGGATGGAAGTCACCCAGGAGTACCAAGCAGTGTGTGCTAGAGGCTGCCTGCAGTTGACTGGAGAAGGTCTCAGCAGCATCTTCTGCTTGATTTGCTGCTCTAGAGTAGATCCCCACAACAGTTTCACCTCCCTTCCACATCCCTTCATTTTGACCCACAAGCTCTCCACCTGCTCTGCCTCTGGACACAGGACTCAAGGTGTGGCCTAGCCAGTGCAGTGTACAGGGGCACAATGACTTCCCTGCTCCTGCTGGCCACTCTGTTCCTGATGCAGGCCAGGATGCCATTGGCCTTCTTGGCCACCTGGGCACACTGCTGCTTCATGTTTAGGCAGCTGGCAATCAGCACCCCCAGGTCCCTTTAGGCCTAGAGAGGCTCTCTAGAGGCTCCCCAGGACTCTAGAGAGGCTGCATTTGGGCTCTAGAGAGGCTCCATAGAGGCTCCATAGGATGCTACAGAGGCTAGGGTTGGGTAGGCTAGGCTAGGGTGGGGTAGTCTCTATCTGGCAACAGAGGCATCTGTAGAGGCTCTCTCCAGGCTCTAGAGAAGCTTCTTAGGGCTCCTTAGGGCACTCTAGAGGCTCCACAGGGCTACTTAGAGTTCTAGAGAAGCTCCATAGAGCTCCATAGTGCTCTAGAGAGGCTCCAAAGGGCTCTAGAGAGGCTCCATAGGCCTCCAGAGAGGCTCTAGGGAGGCTCTAGAGGGGTCCCTAGGGGTGTATAGAATCTGTGTAGAGGCTCCCTAGGGCTCTCTACAGGCTCTACAGAGGCTCCTTAGGGAACTGTAGAGCCTCCACAGGGCTACTTAGGGCTCTAGAGAAGCTCCATAGGGCTCCACAGTGCTCTAGAGAAGCTCCACAGGGCTCTCTAGAGGCTCTAAAGTGGCTCCATAGGGATCTATAGAGGTTCTGTAGGGCTCTTTAGGGCACAGTAGAGGCTCCATAGGGCTCTATATTGGCTCCTTAGGGCTCTCTAGTGGCTCTCTAGAGGCTCTGTAGAGGCTCCATAGGGTTCCACTGGGCTATATAGAGGATCCTTAGGGCTCTAGAGAGGCTCCTTTGGGCTCCATGGGGCATTATAGAAGATACACAGGACTCTATAGAGGCTCATTAGGGCTCTCTAGTGGCTTTCTAGAGGCTCCATAGTACTCCATAGGGCTACACAGCAGCTCTATAGAGGCTCCATGGGGCTCCATAGGGCTCCATAGAGGCTCCATTGGGTATTACAGAGGCTGCATTGGGCTCTAGAGAGGCTCCATTGACACTATAAAGGGCACTACAGAGGCTCTCTAGAAGCTCCATAGGGCTCTAGAGAGGCTCCATAGGGTTCTATAGCAGCTGCATTGGGCTCTCTAGAGGCTCTCCACAGGCGCCTCAGGGCTAGGCTAGGGTGGGGTAGGCAATGCTAGGTGGGGGTAGGCTCTATCTGGCAACATAGGCATCCATGGAGGCTGCACTGGGCTCTAGAGAAGCTTCTTAGGGCTCTTCTCTTGACACCTTCAAGTGTCTCAATGTCCTTCTTAAACTGAGGGGCTCAGAACTGGACACAGGACTCAAGGTGTGGCCTAACCAGTGCAGGGTACAGGGGCACAATGACTTCCCTGCTCCTGCTGGCCACACTGTTCCTAATGCAGGCCAGGATGCCATTGCCCTCTTGGCCACCTGGGCACACTGCTGGCTCACATTCAGGCGGCTGTCGATCAGCACCCCCAGGTCCCTCTCTGTTTGGCAGCTCTCAGCCACTCTGAGCCCAGCCTGTAGCTCTGCATGGGGTTGCCGTAGCCAAAGTGCAGCCCCTGGCACTTGGACTTGTTGAATGCCATCCCATTGGAGTCTGCCCATCTGTCCAGTCAGTTGAGGTCCCTCTGCAGAGCCTTTCTACCCTCTAACTGACCAACATCTGCTGTCATCTGCAAACTTGCTGATGCCTGACTCGACCCCCTCATCCAGATCATCAATGAAGATGTTAAAGAGCACAGGGCCCAGCACTGCTCCCTGGGGCACACCACTGGGGCCTGGCTGCCAGCTGGCTGTGGCACCATTCACCACCACTCTCTGGGCTCAGCCTCCAGCCAGTTCCTAAGCCAGCTCAGAGTGTAGTGCTCCAAGCCACGAGCAGACAGCCTAGCCAGCAGTATGATGTGGGGGGACGGTGTCAAAGGCCTTGCTGAAGTCCAGGCAGACCACATCCATAGGCCTCCCCACGTCCACCAGACGGGTCACCTGATCATAGAAGAAGATCAGGTTGGACTGAGACCAGGACAAGGAATTATATATATTTGGGGGGATTTTTATTGGTTTTTTCATTTTTTTTGGGGGGTATGGGGTGGTGTTTTTTGGGGGTTGTTGGGGTTGGGTTGGGTTGGGTTTGGTATATCTACAGTATTTACACAGTAGTTGAGTGAAGGCTCCACAGCTCAGGCTTTTCACTACTTCCTGCCCAGCACATGGCCTTGCCCTGAGAAGGGAATGAACTGCCTTGCAGCTTCCTCCTGGAGAAAGGGAAGAGGGACAAGAGGTTGTTAGCTCTGTGTGCTGCCTGTGCGTGGGGAAAGCTGAGCCCCTGCTAACTGCAAGCCCTGTGCAACTCCTCCCCCCTTTGAACAGCAGTGTGCTGGCAAAAGCCAGAGGAGCACAGCCTGGGGCAGTAGGTTTGCACAGGGCCCTGTGCAGCCTGGGGCTGGATCCACTTTTCCTTACCTCTCCTCGGGCTCTCCCAGCTGCTGGCTGAGAGTCTCTCTGGAAGGTGATTCTGCCCAGCTTGAAGTCGTAGTTTGGGATTCCTCTGGAAAAGAAGCAGCAGAGTGCCATGAAAGGAGGAATTTGAGAGCAGCTGAAGAGAGTGGCTGAGAGAGGTTGGGCAGCATGAAGTCAGCAGCTGCAGCTGAAGGAGCCAGGGATGTCCCAGGCAGCCTAGCAGGGCTCCTTCCCTTGCTGAGAAGTGAGTGAAAGGGACATACCTTGGAGCGGCTGCTGGAGCTGCACGAGGCTCAGCATCTTCCTCCTCCTTGCCATCCAGCAGCCTGGGGCCTGCTGCAGCACAAAGTCCAGAGCCACAGGCACTGGGGCCTGCTTCAGCATCCTGTGAGGGAAGAGTCAGGTCCTGCATGCTGTTCCCGTGGGGATATGCAGAGCACATGGAAACAGCTTCCCAGAGCTGCAGCCAGAGCAAACTTGACCAAAATGCTCTTCCCCAAGCAGCAGGTGGTAAGCAAGCACCTCCTAAGGAAGGCCAGCAAAAGCATGGGGCAAGGAAAGCTTAGCCTTCAGAAAGTCTTGGCAAAGCCAAGTCTGTTGGAGCTCAGTGCTCCCCCACAAGCAAGGCTGCTCTTTAGAGACTGGCATTTGGAAGAGCAGAAGCTTCACTTACTGTGCTCTCTTGATGCTGTGGCTCTTGGCAGCCCGGGGGAGGGACAATAACCACCTGGGGACAGAAGCAGCATGAAAAGAAGCATGACTGAGATCTCTTTCTCTTCATCACCAGCTCTGTCTCACTCTCCCTCAAGACTCCACAAACCAGCACTCCTCCATTTGGATCAGCAAAGACCTCAGCTTTGCTTCTTCAACACCAGCTGAACTGGGAAGTAGACAAACTAAGCCTCCCAGCAACGACTCTGAGCATGGCAAGGCAAGAGAGCAGCAAAGCAGCAGCCCACAGTAGCATTGGGCTTTGAATCAAGGCAGGGCTGCTACATCAGACCCAGGTGCTGAACCACCTTGACTGCAGGCCTCCAGTTCTGGCCACTAGAGACACCCGAAGGGACCTGCCGTGCAGCTCAGCCCCCTGGCCAGGGGTGGGGTTGCAAAGGAACCTGGGGGACTCTCAGATGATGTCCTCTCCTTTGGGGAGGACACAGCAGCAGCAGAATTCTCTCTCAGCCTTGACTTACATGGATGTCACAATCGGTGATGGACACCGCCTCAGCAGGTCTTGTCTGCATCACCCGAAGCTCATAGACCTGGCAGAGTGATGGAGAGAGAGAGATTGCCCATGGCACAGCTCCCCTTGTGCAGAGGGAAAGCTCTGCTGAAGCACAGCACCTTCCTCTCTTCCCTGGGGCAGGATTTCCCTTCTCAGCTCTACTCTACCTTCTCATTGTAGGTGATGGGCACAAGGTCTCCAGTGGTGAGGCAAGGCCAGTGCCTCAAGTGCTGTTCCAATCTGTGCAGGGGGTTAAGGTCAACCATCTGTGTGCCTCAACACAAAACTCTGAGCCTTCATCTCTCCAAGGTGGCCTAGAAGTCATCAGGGCTGCAGAGAGCCTCTTGTGGAACAGCAGGCTGTGCAAGCTCCTCTAGAGCACACTCAGGCTCCTTGCACAGCCAGCCCAGGTTCAGGCTGCTTGCCTGCCAGCTCCCCTGTGTCCCAGGAGCTGGCAAGAGCTCTGCAGAGGAGTTCTCCACACTTTGGCTTTGCACAAACAGCAGCAGGGAGAGTGTGAGGCAAGCCTGCCCAGCTCTGCCTCAGCCTTGCAACGGGGAGAAAAGTGCTCCCTGGCTGCTAGGAAGGATACATTGCCCTGACATCAGTGATGCCCCAAAACTCTGGGCTCTGGGGCTGCAATGTGACCTGAGTGCACATTTGCAGCCGGACGCTCTTCACCCGCAGCAGCTCTCCCTCTTCCAGCTCCAGGAGCTGCATCACCTACAAGAATGAAGACAGTGCCCAATGTTTCTCAGCCCCTTGCCTTGCTGGGGCTGCTGCCTGGGAGCACAGCCTGCTGCAGCGCAACGAGCAGGCTGCTTTGCTCGCTGCGTTCAGCTCTCCTGGAGGGAAGCCTGAGCTGGGCCTGGCAGCTCGGGGAGGAACAGGAGCAGCAGAGACAGCCAGGGGCTCTCAGCAAACCTCCTCCCTCTTTCCTCTGGCACTGCCCATTGGCTGCTCCTGCTCCTCACCTTGCCAGGCCTGGTTCAGCCTCAGGCAACTCACCCAAGGTGGGAGGTAGCAGATGCCTTCCTCAGCCACAAATTCCAGCACCCCACAGTGAGTGCTGCGGTTGCGCCTGGCATTGGTCAGCTTGAAGAACATTGGGCAAGGGAGGTTGAGTTGGCCTGGGGAGAAAGCAGGACCAAATTGCCTCTGTTAAAGGCCAGTGCCACACTGCTGAAGCCTTTGGAGACTGCACATTACCAAGAGAAGAGGGCAGAGCCTAGAGGAGAGCATTGCCCTCACACCAGGATTGCAGCTCCTCCAGACCCCAGAGGCCAGGAAGGAGCCTGTGCAGCACTGAGCCAGTGATCCTCCTCCCCGCTGCAAAGCTGTCACTGCTTTTGTCCTCAAAGTCACTTTTGCAGCAGCCACAAGCAGCAGGTTGAGACCAAGAGTTTCCTGGCTTAGCTGTAAGCATTGCCCTGTGCACTGCTGAGAGCTGCTCAGCAGCTTGGCTCGTGCCCTGGGCAGCCCAAGTGTGTTGTTCCCCAGTCAAATATTCACTTACTGAGCTGAGCCAAGGCCGAGGGGGGCAGAATTACTGCAGAGAAGAAGGAGAAGACAGGATTAGGACGAGTGGCAAGGAGCAAAGAGCAAATCCCACCCCATTCTATTGTCCCTTTCTGAAAGTAGGATCTTCTCTGTTGGCCTTAGGGATGGAAAGACAGCAGGCCACGCTGTGTAACCTGACAGAGGGAGGAGATTGCTGTGAGCTGCTTCTGAAGGCAATGCTTCCTCCAGGCACTCTCTTGGCTTTGGCCTTACAGGTGCCCTGAACTGGAGGCCAGCTGAAAGCAAGCTGGCATCAGGCTGGCAGCCTGAAAACTCCCTCGGCCGATCTCTGGGCATTGGTCAAGCGGAGAAGTGAGGTGCAGCAAGGAGGGGCAAGAAGTCCTTAAGCAGGAACTGCCAGGGCTCCTAATGGCCCTGAGCTTTGAGCAGCAAAAGAATGTCCTGTGCTGCTGCTGAGAAAGCAGGCCCCACTGGGTGGGACTTTTCATGACACACTCGTGGGGATCAAGCCCTCAAGGCCTCCTCCTTCCTGCTTCAAGTGCCCCCGGGGGTGCCTGTAGCTGCAGCTGCCAAGCCAGCAGCACCTCTGCAGGCTGTTGAAGCTGCTCCTGCAGTCTGGGCCTAAAGCTCTCTCACTCTCAGGATTCAGAAGCCCTCCTCCCCCAGGCTGCAGCCCCAAGCCAAGGGCACCTACTCTTCCCGCCTGTCTGCACAGCAGGCCTGTGGCTAGCTCCAGCAGCCCTGAACACTGAGAAGCAGCGGTACTGGCAGGAGAACTGGAAGAGAAGAAAGGAGCAGAGCATGAGAAGAGGCATGGAGGGCACCCTGCAGGGCTCCAGCACGCAGCCCCGCAGCTGAGCTAAGGCCAGGCTGGGATCTCACACCGGCTTCTGGCGCCGTGCTGGACGCCGCCTTCTTCTGCGTCTCCTTGGCCGCTGCTCTTCAGCCAGCAGCTGCTGCTGCTGTGGCTCCTCCTGCCTCTCAGCTGGACTCCCTGAAAGGCCAAAGCAAACTCTTAGCCCTGGCAAGGGTGGCAGAGATGGCAGCAGAAGCCAGCAGCGTCTGGTGCTTCCAGCTGCCACGCTCCTGCTCCCCCAGGAGCCTCCC
The DNA here is from genome assembly GCF_026170545.1 of Melanerpes formicivorus. Taxonomy (NCBI): domain Eukaryota; kingdom Metazoa; phylum Chordata; class Aves; order Piciformes; family Picidae; genus Melanerpes; species Melanerpes formicivorus. The sequence continues at coordinate 167,186 of NW_027142577.1, read as the reverse complement.
TTTTCCCCTGGCAAGGCCTGGGAATGGCTTGGGCACTTTGCCCTCTGCCAGGGAGGCTTCAGACAACTGTGCCCTGGCCCCAGCTGCCCGGGGCAGTGCTCTGGGCTCACCTGTCTCCTCAGGAACCTGATGGAGCCTTCTCCTTCTGCTAGGGGGAGGCCCATCCGAAGGTCCTGCCTGCTCCTCCTGCCTGCTGCTGCCTGCTGCAGGATGCTGGGCAGGGCTGGCCCGGGGCCTCCTCTTCCTCACAGACCTCAGTGGCATCTCCACAAGTCCTTTGCCACACAGCAAATGCCTGAGCCTGGGCACCTTGCTGCAGCCAAGAGCAACCTGATGCTCCAGCGGCCCTGGCAAATGCTCCACTCCCCTGGGGGGGGTTGTTTGGGGGCATTTGTGCCCCCCAGGGCCTTTGTGACCTCACAATCACCCCAGGCTGTCACCAAGGCCCCAGACTGCATCCTGTCACCATGGGGGCACAGGGGGTGGCAAGCAGAGGAGCCTGGGCCACAGCAGGGCTGTCCCTCTAGCTTCCTTTCAATCCCTGCTGCACTCACAGCAGCTCTGAGGCTCTGGCTTCTCTTTGGGAGGCTCTTGGCAGTGGGGCCAGGGCAGGCCTTGCTTGCCTGCTCCTTTCCTCTCTCCTGGGCACCCATGCTCTGCCCTGCTTGCTCTTGGCCTCTCTCCCAGGCCTGGCCTCACTCCTGGGGCCCTGCAATGCTGCAGTGCTGCCAAGGTGCCAGCTCAGGCCACCTCCCCAGTGGAGACCCTCTCACCACTCAGCTCAGCTCCCCCTGCCCCCAGGGTGGCTGTGCCAGCACCCCCAGCTGCCTCCAGCCCAGGAACCACAGAAGGTTCCAGGGAGACCCTAGAGCAGCCTGCCAGAACCTGCAGGGGCTCCAGGAGAGCTGGGCAGGGACTTCTGACAAGGGCTGGCAGTGCCAGGAGCAGGCACAATGACTGCAGCTTGAGGACAGGAGCCTGAGACTGGAGATGAGGAAGAAATTCTTCCCACCAATGGGGAGAGGCAGGAACAGGCTGCCCAGGGGGGCTGTGCTTGCCCTGTGCCTGACAGTGTGCAAGGCTGGGTTGGATGAGGCCTTGGGCAGCCAGCTCTAGTGGGAGGTGACACTGCCTCTGGAGGAAGTGCTGCAATGAGATGATCTTGACAGTGCCTTGCACCCCAAACTAGATGCTTCTTGGGGTCCCTTTCAAACCTGACATCTTGACAGAAAGACAAAGCCAAAGCTAGTTACAAAAGGACTTCCAGAAATGCCTTTAGAAAAATAAAGCAAGCCACAAGCAAACAGCAGAGAACAAATCTTCTCTAAATTCCTTTGTTCTGCTCCAGACCCCACAGCTCTGATCAACCTGGAGGCAAAGGCAGGGATGTGGCTGTTGGCCCAAGGAGCAGCCCCTGGCCCAGCACAGCTGAGGCCTTCCTGAGGGGCTCAGCTGGGGCTTGGGCTCTGTCCTGACAGGCACTGGATGTGCCACAGCCCTGGGACACGCTGGGCAGAGCAGGACTCTGCTGCCAGTGCTGAGCCCTGCCTGGCCTGAGGGTTACACTTGGGTGGCTGAGCCCCTTGCCCAAAGAGGGGGAGTGCTGAGGGCAGCAGGGTGGTGGCAGTTGTGCCAGCAGGAGAAGGGGAGCAGAGAGGTTCTCAGGGCAGCAGAGTGGTTGGGTTTGTGCCACCTTAGGAAGGGCACAGGGTGCTGTGTCCCTGCAGTGGAGATCACCGTCCCCAGCTTGGCAGCAGCTGACCCAAGCCAGAGCTGGGCCGAGGATGGGGAGCACTCCCCTGCTTTGGTGGGGGGCCCTGGTCCACCTGCATTGTCTGCCCTCCCTCTCCATCAACCTCTACTGACCCCTCTGAACATCCATCTACCTCCAGCATCCCTTTCCCAGCCTGGACACCATGCCCCCTGTGTGGCAGTGCTGTGTCTAGCACTGCACAGAGACTGTGAAAGAATCCCTGCTGGGCAGCCTCAGCTGCTGAGTAGTTTCTCTCTCTCTGATTCACATCTTGCCTTGGATCAGCTACAGTGTGGCCCCAAGGACCAGGCAGTGATCTTAGCCCTGTGCCAGGCACTGGGGAGGCCACACCTGGAGCACTGGGCTCAGTTCTGGGCCTCTCACTAAAAGGACATTGAGGGACAGAGCTGCTCAAGAGAAGGGCAACGAAGCTGGGGAAGGGGATCACAGTATCACAGTGTCACAGTGTCACAGTGTCACAGTGTCACAGTATCACAGTGTCACAGTGTCACAGTGTCACAGTGTCACAGTGTCACAGTATCACAGTATCACAGTGTCACAGTGTCACAGTGTCACAGTGTCACAGTATCACAGTATCACAGTGTCACAGTGTCACAGTGTCACAGTATCACAGTATCACAGTGTCACAGTGTCACAGTATCACAGTGTCACAGTATCACAGTGTCACAGTATCACAGTATCACAGTGTCACAGTGTCACTAAGGTTGGAAGAGACCTCAAAGATCCTCGAGTCCAACCTGGCACCACAGACCTCATGACTAGTCCATGTCAGCAAGTGCCACATCCAATCCCCTCTTGAACACCTCCAGGGATGGGGACTCCACCACCTCCCTGGGCAGCACATCCCAATGAGCAATGACTCTCTTGGTGAAGAACTTTCTCCTCCCCTCGAGTCTAAACCTCCCCTGGCACAGCTTGAGACTGTGTCCCCTTGTTCTGTGTGGAGAACAGGGCTGGGGAGGAGCAGCTGAGGGAGCTGGGGGTGTTGAGTGTGGAGAAGAGGAGGCTGAGGGAGCTCTCCTTGCTCTTGTGAGAATTTGTTTTTAATGTTTGGCTTTGGCCAGGGGAATTGCTGGGGACGGTGAGGTTGGTTGGTTGGTTGTGGTCTTTATCGTGCGGGGTTTGGGGAGAGAAAGCAGGAGGCAGAAGGCAGGAGCCTTTTGGCCTGGCTGTGCCTGGCTGTGTGGGCCCCCAGCAAATGTCAGGGGGATGGAAGTCACCCAGGAGTACCAAGCAGTGTGTGCTAGAGGCTGCCTGCAGTTGACTGGAGAAGGTCTCAGCAGCATCTTCTGCTTGATTTGCTGCTCTAGAGTAGATCCCCACAACAGTTTCACCTCCCTTCCACATCCCTTCATTTTGACCCACAAGCTCTCCACCTGCTCTGCCTCCCCCCTGGGTGGAACTCAGCACATTGCAGTTGCTCTGGCAGCCAGAGAGCAACAGCACTGCCTTGCCTGCTTGCTCTGAGTGTCCTGAGCAGGACAGAGCCAGCTGTGACAGCACTCCGGCCGTGGCAGCTGTGCCACCATGTCTCAGGGACTGCAGTGGAATCATAGTCATGCAGCCTAAGACAGATCTCCAGCTCCTGCTCACTCCCCATGCTCCATGCATTGCTCTGGAAGCATTTCAGAGGGAGCTAATCCTTTTGTTTTCACTCCTGCTGTCCTGCTGCTCCTGGCCACCTCCATGGCCACCAAGCTGCCAGTGAGCCCTGCATGTGCTGATGGTTCCTTGTTGGCTCTTGCATCTCCCCCAGCACATGGCTCCCCATGCCCTGCCTGCCCTGCAGTAGCAGTGCAGCTGGCACACCACCTCTCCAGCATCCCAGCCTTGTTCCCAGCCAGCCTGCCTTCTCCCCTTTGCCCCTTGGAAGCCAGTTTCAAGCTGGATTGATGAGCCCAGCCAAGCCCTGCCATGTAAACCTCCTCCCCCTTGGACAGAGATGCACCCCACCTGCCAGCAGCAGGCCTGGCCTCATGTGGGGTGAGCCATGGTCAAAACCCCCAAAGTGCTCTTGGAGGCACCAGGCTCAAAGCCAAGAAGCGATCTGCTGAGTCCTCCTCAGTCTTTCTGGCTTGGGGCCTGCCCTTGGGAGGATAGAAGAGAGCACTGCCTGAGCTCCCACTGCCTTCAGCAGCTGACCCAAGGCCCTGCTGCAGTCTCTTTTGCCCCAACTCTAGCATATCAATTTCTTCTTCAAGCCCCTTTTTTTCAGTCCCTTTGCAAGGAAAGGCTCTGCTGGCAGCATTCCCGCAGGCAGGAGGTGAGGTGAGGGGGGCTGGGAAACTATGCCCAGGGAGCACACAAGGAACACACAGTGCACAGTGGAGAGTTACTTCTCAATGCACAGGTTTAGCTGAACGATTTTTCTGGGTTTGTGAGGCATTTTTAATAAGAGCAAGGCCAATGCCAAGTGCAGCCTTACATCCCACGTCCCCTTTCAGACCAGGGAAGTCACAGGTTCACGCAAAAAGCAGGCAGGCAGCCTGTAGGGAAGGCAAAAGGACAACCTGGTGGAGTCGCCGTCACTGGAGGTGTTCAGGAGGAGACTTGACAGGGTGCTTGGTTACATGGGTTAGTTGATTAGGTGGTGTTGGGTGATAGGTTGGACGTGATGATCTTGAAGGTCTCTTCCAAGCTGGTCTATTCTATTCTATTCTATTCTATTCTATTCTATTCTATTCTATTCTATTCTATTCTATTCTATTCTATTCTATTCTATTCTTTGGAGAGCCCTCAGCTGCCTTCTTTCAAGGGCCTCCTCACCTCTCTGGAAGGTTAACAATGGGCAAGAATCTGTGGGCTGTAGCAGGGGAGGAAGCCTTCTGAGCACATCCTTGGCCCGGGCCCTGGGCAGAGAGCAGAGTTGCCTTTGGAGTGGCTCAGGTCTGCAGATTGGACCTTCTGTTCCCCTCAGAAGGGAGTCAGCCAGAGCAATGCCTCTTCTCTCCTTCTGAGAGCAGATGTTTGGCTGCTAGGCTTGGGCTTGCTGAGGCTTGGGAAGCCTTCCAAGGCAGATGCTTGATGTCTCTGCTGGGCTGGCTGCACTTGCAGGGCATCCTAGCTGTTCTGCAAGGGCACCTGGGGGGCTGGGGGAGTAAGCGAAGCAACTCTGCTGCCACGCCGGGCAGGAACTTGTTGCCACTTGCCCCCACTGAGGGGCAGGGGGGAGCTGGGCAAGGCAGGAGTCTCTTGGCTGCCTTGCCCATGGCCCTGCTGCACTCCCTCCTTTGCCTTAGGTTACTGCCTTCAGCCTGGGGGGGCAAGGCTACAGGGGCTATTGCCCTTCAGTGCTATTGCATAGGTGTTCCTGACTCTTCTTCAGGGCAGTCAGAGCCTGGCTGCAGCAGGCAGTGTCGCCCTCAGCTTGCCTGATGCTCCTCTAAGGCCAGCAGCTTCCTCTGTCAAGCTGTCAGCCTTGCTTTGAAGCTGTGCTGCAGGCCTGTGTAGAACTTGCAGCTGCTCAGCATGCACAGCTCCCTGCTAGCAAGGAGAGCCTGAGGCACTCCCTACAGCCAGCACCTGAACCACTGCATCCTCCTGGGGAGCTCCGTCTGGGTACCCACCTCCATTTGGGCTGCCATTAAAGGATGACCTCCTTCTGCCAGGCACAGCCCACACAGATCATTCTATTTGCACTGAGACCAGGACAAGGAATTATATATATTTGGGGGGATTTTTATTGGTTTTTTCATTTTTTTTGGGGGGTATGGGGTGGTGTTTTTTGGGGGTTGTTGGGGTTGGGTTGGGTTGGGTTTGGTATATCTACAGTATTTACACAGTAGTTGAGTGAAGGCTCCACAGCTCAGGCTTTTCACTACTTCCTGCCCAGCACATGGCCTTGCCCTGAGAAGGGAATGAACTGCCTTGCAGCTTCCTCCTGGAGAAAGGGAAGAGGGACAAGAGGTTGTTAGCTCTGTGTGCTGCCTGTGCGTGGGGAAAGCTGAGCCCCTGCTAACTGCAAGCCCTGTGCAACTCCTCCCCCCTTTGAACAGCAGTGTGCTGGCAAAAGCCAGAGGAGCACAGCCTGGGGCAGTAGGTTTGCACAGGGCCCTGTGCAGCCTGGGGCTGGATCCACTTTTCCTTACCTCTCCTCGGGCTCTCCCAGCTGCTGGCTGAGAGTCTCTCTGGAAGGTGATTCTGCCCAGCTTGAAGTCGTAGTTTGGGATTCCTCTGGAAAAGAAGCAGCAGAGTGCCATGAAAGGAGGAATTTGAGAGCAGCTGAAGAGAGTGGCTGAGAGAGGTTGGGCAGCATGAAGTCAGCAGCTGCAGCTGAAGGAGCCAGGGATGTCCCAGGCAGCCTAGCAGGGCTCCTTCCCTTGCTGAGAAGTGAGTGAAAGGGACATACCTTGGAGCGGCTGCTGGAGCTGCACGAGGCTCAGCATCTTCCTCCTCCTTGCCATCCAGCAGCCTGGGGCCTGCTGCAGCACAAAGTCCAGAGCCACAGGCACTGGGGCCTGCTTCAGCATCCTGTGAGGGAAGAGTCAGGTCCTGCATGCTGTTCCCGTGGGGATATGCAGAGCACATGGAAACAGCTTCCCAGAGCTGCAGCCAGAGCAAACTTGAGCAAAATGCTCTTCCCCAAGCAGCAGGTGGTAAGCAAGCACCTCCTAAGGAAGGCCAGCAAAAGCATGGGGCAAGGAAAGCTTAGCCTTCAGAAAGTCTTGGCAAAGCCAAGTCTGTTGGAGCTCAGTGCTCCCCCACAAGCAAGGCTGCTCTTTAGAGACTGGCATTTGGAAGAGCAGAAGCTTCACTTACTGTGCTCTCTTGAGGTGCTGCCTGCTCCTCCTGCCTGCTGCTGCCTGCTGCAGGATGCTGGGCAGGGCTGGCCCGGGGCCTCCTCTTCCTCACAGACCTCAGTGGCATCTCCACAAGTCCTTTGCCACACAGCAAATGCCTGAGCCTGGGCACCTTGCTGCAGCCAAGAGCAACCTGATGCTCCAGCGGCCCTGGCAAATGCTCCACTCCCCTGGGGGGGGTTGTTTGGGGGCATTTGTGCCCCCCAGGGCCTTTGTGACCTCACAATCACCCCAGGCTGTCACCAAGGCCCCAGACTGCATCCTGTCACCATGGGGGCACAGGGGGTGGCAAGCAGAGGAGCCTGGGCCACAGCAGGGCTGTCCCTCTAGCTTCCTTTCAATCCCTGCTGCACTCACAGCAGCTCTGAGGCTCTGGCTTCTCTTTCGGAGGCTCTTGGCAGTGGGGCCAGGGCAGGCCTTGCTTGCCTGCTCCTTTCCTCTCTCCTGGGCACCCATGCTCTGCCCTGCTTGCTCTTGGCCTCTCTCCCAGGCCTGGCCTCACTCCTGGGGCCCTGCAATGCTGCAGTGCTGCCAAGGTGCCAGCTCAGGCCACCTCCCCAGTGGAGACCCTCTCACCACTCAGCTCAGCTCCCCCTGCCCCCAGGGTGGCTGTGCCAGCACCCCCAGCTGCCTCCAGCCCAGGAACCACAGAAGGTTCCAGGGAGACCCTAGAGCAGCCTGCCAGAACCTGCAGGGGCTCCAGGAGAGCTGGGCAGGGACTTCTGACAAGGGCTGGCAGTGCCAGGAGCAGGCACAATGACTGCAGCTTGAGGACAGGAGCCTGAGACTGGAGATGAGGAAGAAATTCTTCCCACCAATGGGGAGAGGCAGGAACAGGCTGCCCAGGGGGGCTGTGCTTGCCCTGTGCCTGACAGTGTGCAAGGCTGGGTTGGATGAGGCCTTGGGCAGCCAGCTCTAGTGGGAGGTGACACTGCCTCTGGAGGAAGTGCTGCAATGAGATGATCTTGACAGTGCCTTGCACCCCAAACTAGATGCTTCTTGGGGTCCCTTTCAAACCTGACATCTTGACAGAAAGACAAAGCCAAAGCTAGTTACAAAAGGACTTCCAGAAATGCTGGGGTCATAATGCCTGGGGGTGCATAAGAAGGGAGTGGATGAGGGACTTGGTGCCATGGTGTGGTTGGTTAGTTAGGGTTGGGTGATTGGTTGGGTTTAATAATCTTGAAGTGTTCTTGTTTGGATTCTGGACAGAAGGGTGGAGTCCAACAGGATGGCATTTAACAGGTCTGAGTGCCAGGTTCTACACATTGGCTACAGCAACCCCAGGCAGTGCTGTAGGCTGGGGACAGAGTGGCTGAGAGGGACCTGGGGGTGCTGGTGGACAGCAGCTGAACATGAGCCAGCAGTGTGCCCAGGGGGCCAAGAAGGCCAAGGGCATCCTGGCCTGAATCAGGAAGAGTGTGGCCAGCAGGAGCAGGGAGGTCATGGTGCCCTGTGCTCAGCACTGCTTAGGCCACACCTTGAGTCCTGTGTCCAGTTCTGGGCCCCTCAGTTTCAGAAGGACATTGAGAGACTTGAAGGTGTCCAGAGAAGGGCAACGATGCTGGGGAGGGGTCTGGAGCACAGCCCTGTGAGGAGAGGCTGAGGGAGCTGGGGTTGCTTAGCCTGGAGAAGAGGAGGCTCAGGGGAGACCTCCTTGCCCTCTCCAACTCCCTGAAGGGAGGTTGTAGCCAGGTGGGGGTTGGTCTCTTCTCCCAGGCAAGCAGCACCAGAACAAGAGGACACAGTCTCAAGCTGTGCCAGGGGAAGTTTAGGCTGGAGGTTAGGAAGAAGTTCTTCATAGAGAGAGAGATTGGCCCTTGGGATGTGCTGCCCAGGGAGGTGGTGGAGTCCCCATCCCTGGAGGTGTTCAGGAGGGGATTGGATGTGGCACTTGGAGCCATGGTTTAGCAGTCAGGAGGTGTTGGGTGACAGGTTGGCCTTGATGATCTCTGAGGTCTTTTGCAACCTGATTGATTCTCTGATTCTCTGCCCAAGTGAGCTAAATGCCTGATGCCTAGGAGCAGGCAGGAGTCTAGGTGTCGACAGCTCCTTTTGATCCCTGGCTCTCAACTGCTGTGTTTAGGGAGAAGCAGCCAGGTTGCTCCTGGGAGGGGGCACTCAATTTTGCAGCAGGCAAAGTGAGGCAGCAAATTAGCAGTGTTTCTAGAAATCCTTTGCCCCTGCTTGCTGGGTGGCTTTGAATCTCACAGGTGGTGAGTGGATGAGGTAAAGAAAACCAACAAAACAACAAAGCCCCCAGGCTCTGGCTGAGTGAGGAGGTGTGAGTGCAATCAGGAATGCACAGCAACTTGAGAGGCTTGAAGCCTTTCACTACCTAAATGAAGGTTTCACCTGCAGGAGTGTCCCAGGGGAGGCAGACTCTCTAAGAGCTCTGCACACTGACACAACAAAATGATAACCTTTGGTTTTTAAGAGCGGTGTTGTTAAAGGTAAAAGCTTGGATGCAGAAGTTAACTGACAGGAATCTTTTCTGTCTCCTCCAAGAGCTTTTCCTCTTGTCTGAGGCAGTTCACAGGCTCACAGGATGTCAGGGGTTGGAAGGGACCACTGCAGATCTTCCAGTCCAAACCCCCTGCCAGAGCAGGAGCATAGAACCCAGCACAGGTCACACAGGAACACATCCAGACAGGGATGGAAAGGCTCCACAGAAGGAGACTCCACAACCTCTCTGGGCAGCCTGCTCCAGGGCTCTGGGACCCTCACAGTCAAGAAGTTCCTCCTCATGTTGAGCTGGAACCTCCTGTGCTGCAGTTTCCATCCACTGATATCCAGGATATGGATATCCAGATATGGATAAACATTTATTAAATCCTCTCTCAGCCTTCTCCTCTCCAGACTCAACAGCCCCAGGGCTCTCAGCCTCTCCTCCCCAGGCACTGCTGCAGTCCCTTCAGCAGCCTTGCAGCCCTCCCTTGGACTCTCTCTAGCAGTCCCTGTCCCTCCTGACCTGGTGAGCCCAGAGCTGGATGCAATATTCCAGGTGAGGTCTCAGCAGGGCAGAGCAGAGGGGGAGGAGAACCTCCCTGGCTCTGCTGGACACCTCCTCTGAATGCCCCCCAGGACCCCCTTGGCCTTCTTGGCTCCCAGGGCACATTGCTGTCCCATGCAGAGCTTGCTGCCCACCAGCACTCCCAGGTCCTTCTCCCCAGGACTGCTCTCCAGCAGATCCCCTAATTAATCACCCAGTTAATTTTATACTGGAAGTCAATTTTGGTACAGGCAGCAACAAGAATTCTGTTTTCTTATCTCAAAGCAGTTTGTTAGGGATCATGTCCATGACTGAGGTTTAACATCAAATAGAATCATAGAGTCACTCCAGCTGGAAAAGTTCTCTAAGATCATCAAGTTCAATCATGAACCTTACTGCACCCTGCCCAGGAAGCCACATCCCAAAGTGCCATATTCACTCATTCCTGGAACACCTACAGGCATGGGGACTCCACCACCTCCCTGGGCAGCCTGTGCCAATCCCTGACCACTCTGGCAGGAAAGACTTTTCCTGATCTCCAGACTAAACCTCCCTTGGTGCAACCTGAGGTTGTTTTCTCTTCTCCTGTGACTTGCATCTAGGGAGAAGAGCCCAACCCCACTCCACTCCAATCTCCTTTCATGGAGACTCCCATGAGTCTCTTCCCCATGAGTCTCTCTTCTCCAGGCTGAACAGCCCTACTTTGCTCAGCTGCTCCTCTGCAGCCCTGTCCTCCAGACCCTTCCTCAGCTGTATTGCCCTTCCCTGTACCAGCTGCAGGACTCCAATGGCCTCCTTGGAGTGAGGAGCCCAAAATTCCTCAAGGTGTGGCCTCACCAGTGCCCAGCACAGGGGCACAAGCATAGAATCAACAAGGTTGGGAAAGACCTCAGAGATCATCAAGTCCAACCTAGCACCCAACACCCCCAGACAACCAAACCATGGCTCCAAGTGCCTCATCCAATCCCCTTTTGAACACCTCCAGGGATGGTGGCTCCACCACCTCCCTGGGCAGCACATTCCAATGGCAAATTACTCTACCAGTGAAGAACTTTCTCCTCACCTCCAGCCTAAACTTCCCCTGGCACACCTTAAGACTGTGTCCTCTTGTTCTGGTGCTGGCTGCCTGGGAGAAAAGACCAACCCCCACCTCCCTTCAGGGAGTTGTAGAGAGCAATGAGGTCTCCCCTGAGCCTCCTCTTCTCCAGGCTAAGCAACCCCAGCTCCCTCAGCCTCTCCTCACAGGGCTGTGCTCCAGACCCCTCCCCAGCTTTGTTGCCCTTCTCTGGACACCTTCCAGCATCTCAACATCTTTCCTAACCTGAGGGGCCCAGAACTGGACAGGAGGAGTTAGGTATTGGGTGAGAGGTTGGACTTGATGATCTCTGAGGTCTTTTCCAACCTGATTGATTCTAAGATTCTGTGATTCTATGACTCCAATCACTTCCAAACCCACCTGTGACAGTTTCTACCTCCTCAGAGGTCACAAGTTCAGGATAATGCTGGGAAGTGCTTCCCCAGGCTCTCATTTGGTTTCAGTGTCATTTTTATTCCAGGCCTTTTGTCTCCTTAGCACCAGAACAAGCTGAACACAAGCAAGTGATGCCAAACACTGCCCCACAGCCTCCTCAGTTAACAGCAGGAAGGACTTGTTGTGGTTTAGGGAGTTCAGTAAGCAGAATGTCCTCACCAACAAATCAATGATTTGATTAATCAGTTCCTAGTTAGTCAGCAACACAGAGAGAATAAATGCTGCAGACCACCCAGCCTGTGAGACAGCAAAACCTCTCATGAAAGCCACTGTTGTGCTCATAGTAAAGAACTTCTTCCTCATCCAATCCAAACCTACCCTGCTCCAGTTTCAAGCCACTGCCCCTGGTCCTCTGGCTGCATACCTTTGGAAACAGCTCCTCCTCAGCCCCCTTCAGCCACTGGAAGGCTACTGTAAGGTCTCCTTGGAGCCTTTGCTCCCCAAGCTGAACTCCTTCAACTCTCCCAGACTGTCTTTATAGGAGAGATGCTCCACGCTGCTGCTCTCAGCTTTGTGGCCTTCCTTGGGGCCTCTTGGTATAGAATCATTGAATCACTAAGGGTGGAAAAGACCTCAGAGATCATCAAGTCCAACCTGCCACCCAACAGCTCCTGACAACTAAACCATGGCTCCAAATGCCAAGGTTGAACACCTCCAGGGATGGTGACTCCACCACCTCCCTGGGCAGCACATCCCAATGGCCAATTTCTCCTCAGCTCCAGCCTGAATCTCCCCTGGCACAGCTTGAGACTGTGGCCTCCTGTTCTGCTGCTGGGTGCCTGGGAGAAGAAACCAACCCCCACCTGGCTACAACCACCCTGCAGGGAGTTGGAGAGAGCAAGAAGGTCTCCCCTGAGCCTCCTCTTCTCCAGACTAAACAGCCCCAGGGCTCTCAGTCTCTCTTCACATGGGAGATCCTCAAGTCCCCTAAGCATCCTCCTGGCTCTCCCTTGGACTCTCTCCAGCAGGTCTCTGTCTCTCTTGACCTGGGGAGCCCAGAGCTGGACACAGGATTGCAGCTGTGGTCTGAGCAGGGCAGAGCAGAGGGGGAGCAGAACCTCCCCAGCCCTGCTGGCCACACTTTCCTTGCTGCACCCCAGGACCCCCTTGGCTCTCTTGGCCCCCAGGGCACATTGCTGTCCCATGCAGAACTTGTCCACAAGGACTCCATGGAGCTGCTCTCCAGCAGGACAGCTCCTAACCTGTCCTGGTGCCTGCTGTTACTCCTCCCCAGATGCAAGACCCTGCTCTTGTCCTGGCTGACCTCCATGAGGTTTGCCTGCAGCCAGCTCTCAGCTCTTCCAGAGTTCCCTGGATGACAGCACAGCCTGAGGGGTGTCAGCCACCCCCACCCCCCAGTTCTGACTTCAGCACCTCACAAGAATTAAAGATGATTGGTGAAACTCAGGTGGTTGACACCTGAGCAACAAATGATTTGGCATTCTGAAGGTCTCAAAAGAACCTTGGTTTGTTTTGCCCTTTCCCTGAGGACTCCTAGCTGATCTTGCCCTGTCTGCAAGCACAGGTAGCATGAAGATTGATGTGAGAAACTCACCTTGTGTGGCTGGCAGTGGGAGAGGTTATCAAATTGCTGGCTGTGAGGCACAAGGGGAAATGGTTTGGAACAGGGGATCAAAAGAAGTGAAGAGAGTATTTCATTGTCTGGAGCTCCTCACAGGAGCCCTGAGCAGCATCCAGGCTCCCACAGGCAGCACATCCTTGAAGAGGTTGAAACAGGACCTGGGAGTGCTGGGGGGCAGCAAGCTCTGCATGGGACAGCAATGTGCCCTGGGGGCCAAGAAGGCCAAGGGGGTCCTGGGGGGCATTCAGGGGAGTGTGTCCAGCAGAGCCAGGGAGGTTCTCCTCCCCCTCTACTCTGCCCTGCTGAGACCCCACCTGGAATATTGCATCCAGCTCTGGGCTCCCCAGGTCAGGAGGGACAGGGACTGCTAGAGAGACTCCAAGGGAGGGCTGCAAGGCTGCGGAAGGGACTGCAGCAGTGCCTGGGGAGGAGAGGCTGAGAGCCCTGGGGCTGTTGAGTCTGGAGCGGAGAAGGCTGAGAGGGATCTGATCAATGGCTATCAAGAGCTGAGGGCTGGGGGTCAGGAAGGAAGGGACAGGGACAGCCTCTGCTCACTGTGCCCTGGGATAGGCCAAGGGGCAATGGATGGAAACTGCAGCACAGGAGGTTGGGGATGAAAGAAGAGAGCCCTTTGGTTTCAACTTCCCCCTGTGAAGATGAGTGGGGCTGCCTGATCCACAGAGGCTAAGAAGAAGAACCCCAGAGCCCCTGCGATGATGGTAGAGAGGGGGAAGCCAGACTAGAGCCCAGGCCAGGAGGAATGGCCTGGCCCAGGCAACCCCCGAGGGAGCCCCAGCCCCAGGGTCCCCCAAGGGGAGGGAAAAAGCAGCCAGAAAAGGTCTGAAGAACCAAAAACCAAACCTTTAGTGAACAACACAAACAGAGGGGGGAACCGCGCCGCAGAGGGGAGGGGACAGGGCCGGGAACCGCGAAGTGGGGTAGGGGGAACCGAGCTGCAAAAAGGGACGGGGCCGGGACGCTGCAGACGGGACGGGGCCGGGGCCAGGGAAGCCGCGGACGGGGACCGGGGTGGGGACCGGGGCAGGGACGGCGCGGACGGGGACCGGGGGCAGGGACGGGGCGGACGGGACGGGGCCAGAGGCAGGGGCGCGGCGGACGGGACGGGGGCAGGAACAGGGGGCAGGGACGGCGCGGACGGGACGGGACCAGGGACGGGGGCAGGGACGGCGCGGACGGGACGGGACCAGGGACGGGGGCAGGGACGGCGCGGACGGGACGGGACCAGGGACGGGGGCAGGGACGGCGCGGACGGGACGGGACCAGGGACCGGGGCAGGGACGGCGCGGACGGGACGGGACCAGGGACGGCGCGGACGGGCCGGGACCAGGGACCGGGGCAGGGACACGGCGGACGGGACGGGACCAGGGACCGGGGCAGGGACGGCGCGGGACCAGGGACCGGGGCAGGGACGGCGCGGGACCAGGGACCGGGGCAGGGACCGGGGCAGGGACCAGGGACCGGGGGCAGGGACACGGCGGACGCGACGGGACCAGGGACCGGGGCAGGGACACGGCGGACGCGACGGGACCAGGGACCGGGGCAGGGACACGGCGGACGCGACGGGACCAGGGACCGGGGCAGGGACACGGCGGACGCGACGGGACCAGGGACCGGGGCAGGGACACGGCGGACGCGACGGGACCAGGGACCGGGGCAGGGACGGCGCGGACGGGACGGGACCAGGGACCGGGGCAGGGACGGCGCGGACGGGACGGGACCAGGGACCGGGGCAGGGACGGCGCGGACGGGACGGGACCAGGGACCGGGGCAGGGACGGCGCGGACGGGACGGGACCAGGGACCGGGGCAGGGACGGCGCGGACGGGACGGGACCAGGGACCGGGGCAGGGACGGCGCGGACGGGACGGGACCAGGGACCGGGGCAGGGACGGCGCGGACGGGACGGGACCAGGGACCGGGGCAGGGACGGCGCGGACGGGACGGGACCAGGGACCGGGGCAGGGACGGCGCGGACGGGACGGGACCAGGGACCGGGGCAGGGACGGCGCGGACGGGACGGGACCAGGGACCGGGGCAGGGACGGCGCGGACGGGACGGGACGGGGGCAGGGACGGGATGGGGACCGGGACCGCGGGCAGGGACGCCGCCGACGGGACCTCCAGCTTGGGCTGGGGTCCTGGCTGCTGAAGTTTTCACTGGATGGGGGCTGGAAGGAGAGAGGTTGCTGCCGAAGCCTGGGAGCACTCTGGGGCTCCTCTTGCTGCACTGCCGTTCACAGGGCCTGAAGGATGCTCCGGGGCTGCAGAGAGAGGAGAGAAGGGCATCAGGCAGCTCTGGGGCACAAGCAGCAAACGCAGCTCCCTTCCTGAGGCACACCCAGGCACTGGCACCTCCCTGCTCTCCCGCCCTCCCCCCAGCACCAACCATGCCCCTGCCAGGGCTTTGCCTCGCAGCTGGCACAGGGCTGGCACAGCAGCAGGCTGCAGGCTGCCGCGGGGCAGGGCTCACTCCTGGCTGAGTGGTTCCCAGGGCAGCCTCACCTGGGCTGCAGAGGACAGGGCAGCTCTGTTCCTGCTCTGGAGTTCCACTGCCCACTCTCCGGGGGGCAAAGGGCTCTGGGAAAGGCAAAGAGGCCATTGGCACCCAGCCAGGCTCAGGGCAGAGGCCACAGGCAAGGTGCAGCTGCAGCCATGGAGCAGGGCCCACACTGGGGAGCACAAGCAGCTGCTGGCAGCTCTCTCACCTCTCAGCTCCCTCCTGCTTCAGGGCAGAGGCTCTGCAGTCCACAGGGAGCCTGGGCACAGAGGGTGTCCGTGGGGCACAGGCCAGCTTGCAGGGCCTGCAGGCAGGGCAGAGATGGTTAGTGCCAGGGGGGATCCTGACTGCCCCTGGCACGGGGCTGGGAGGCACCTGGGTGCTGCGTGGCTCCCTCCCTGGGGGCCAGGGGTCGCACTCGCACCGTGACGGCCACGGCGCCCTCCTGGGGGGAGGGACCAGCACCATGGCGGCGACGACGACGCAGGGCTGAGGGCACTGCCCCTGGGGTCCGCACAGCACCGCTCCAAGGACAGCACTGGCTGAAGAACACAGCTCCGGGCTCCAACGTCCTGAGGGCGCACTCTCGGGAGAAAAAAAGGTCAGGCAGGGAGGGGAAGCGGCGGAGGGGGAGCCGCAGGCTGGAGAAAGCCTGGACACCCCCAGCCCCCCACCCGGGACCCTGCTCCCACACCCCCCCTGTGGTAACTCCCACCGGTACCCCGAGAGCTGCCCTTCCAATACCCTCCAGCCCTACAGGTTCCCAGCGTCTGCAAGGATCCTACATCACCCTGGGGTCCCCACAGCCACCCTAACGCTCCTACAACCGCCCCGGGACGCCCCCACATCCAGAGCCCTGATCCCTGATCCCCAATCCCCTCCCCACGCCCACATCCCCGGCCTCTAGCCCTCCCCGGCACCCTCCCCAGCTTCCCCCCGGCGCTGCCACCGCCGCCTCCAGCACTCCCTGCCTCCCCCAGCCCCCGCTCCCCGCAGCCGTCCCCATCCCTCTGCCTCGCCGCTCCCGGGGCCCCAGCGCTACTCACCGCCGCCTGCGCCGCAGGGCTTCAAACGCTGCCGCCGGACACGCCCCCTGCGCTCACTGGCCGGTGCCCGAACGCAGCCCCCCATTGGCTCTCCAACGCCGACAGCCCCGCCCCCTCCCGCCCGCGCAGAGCACCATGGGAGCCGTAGGCCGCCGGGGCCCGGCCGCCATCTTTGCCCTCAGCCCCAGCCCTGCCCTGGCAGCTTCTCCTCCCAGCTCCCTGCCGGCAGCTCCGGCCCCGACCAGCCCCCGCGGCCAGCCCAGCGCCGCCTGCCCCTCAGCAGCGCTGAGAAGCCAGCACCGGGCACCCACCAGGGCCCGCACGGGGCACGCCCAGGGCTGTCCACACCTCCCCAGGGGCTCTGCTCTCTCACCCGGGGCTGGAGGCACTCTGGGGCTGCTCCTGCTGCGCTGCTGCTCAGAGGGCCTGAAGGATGCTCTGGGGCTGCAGAGAGAGGAGAGAAGGGCAGCAGGCAGCGCCGGGCACACCCAGGCCCTGGCAGATACCTGCTCTATTGCCCTCCCCCAGCACCAACCATCCCCATGGCAGGGCTCTGCTCCAGCTGGCACGGGGCTGGCACAGCAGCAGGCTGCAGCCACCCCCAGCACCAACCATCCCCATGGCAGGGCTGTGCCTCCAGCTGGCACGGGGCTGGCACAGCAGCAGGCTGCAGCCACCCCCCAGCACCAACCATCCCCATGGCAGGGCTGTGCCTCCAGCTGGCACGGGGCTGGCACAGCAGCAGGGCTCACTCCCAGGGCAGCCTCACCTGGGCTGCAGAGGCCTTGGCAGCTCGCTGCCTGCTGCGCAGCTGGGGGATGCGGCTCCGCTGTCCACCCCCGGGGGGGCAAAGGGCTCTGGGAAAGGCAAAGAGGCCATTGGCACCCAGGCAGGCTCGGGGCAGAGGGCACTGGCAAGGTGCAGCTGCAGCCATGGGGCAGGGCCCACACTGGGGAGCACAAGCAGCTGCTGGCAGCTCTCTCACCTCTCAGCTGCCTTCTGCTTCAGGGCAGAGGCTCTGCAGCCCACAGGCAGCCTGGGCACAGAGGGTGTCCGTGGGGCACAGGCCAGCTTGCAGGGCCTGCAGGCAGGGCAGAGATGGTTAGTGCCAGGGGGGATCCTGACTGCCCCTGGCACGGGGCTGGGCCCTGCCCTGTCCCCATTTCCAGCTCTCCTCACTCTGAGCTATTTGCAGAGCCCCAGAAGCAAGGAGGTCTCCCTGGGGGTGTCCTGCACCACCAGGGCCAGGTGGGGCTCAGCCTCTGCACAGCCACAGGGCTCCAGAAGAGCCAGAGCCTCTTTGCTGCACCAGCCAAAAGCCACCCCAAAGATGCCCAGGCCCCCAAGGGCACAGCCCTGACCCCCAGTGCCAGGAGAGCAGATGCCCAACCTGCTCCCAGCCAGCACTCCTGAAGCAATCTGGAGGATGCTCCAGGGCCAAAGGGAGGAGCAGGAGCAGGAAAAGCTTCCCTTGGAATGCTCTCTGCCCTGTGCAGCCGTGCCCAGGGGAGCTCAGCCTGTGCCTGCTGGCCAAGTGCCTCCTGCCCACCCTCTGCCCTCCCCAGAGCTGCAGCCATCCCCACAGGAGGCACCCAGCCATGGAGGGCAGGATCCCCAAAGCCACAGGGAAGGCCCCAGGGCAGCACTCACTTGGGCACCGAGAGGGCATCCTGCTTGTGCTGCCAGCCTGGGGGCTCCAGGCCCCTGCAGCCCAAGGGCTCAGGGCTGCTGCCTGAGGCTGGCAGCCTGCAGACCTGGTAGGTGACATTGAGCTCATGGCTCCTGGCAGCAGCTGCAGCCCTGGGGCAGAGAGAGACAGAGCCAAGGAG
Organism: Melanerpes formicivorus; assembly: GCF_026170545.1. Lineage (NCBI taxonomy): Eukaryota > Metazoa > Chordata > Aves > Piciformes > Picidae > Melanerpes > Melanerpes formicivorus. Next base: position 149,117 of record NW_027142577.1, on the reverse strand, counting down.
CAGTCAGGGGCTGAACCTCAGCCCCTGGCACCCAAGACAGGCTCAGCACCACCAGCAGCACCTCTGAGCCCCCTCCTCAGCTGGGGCACAGCCTGGGGGGAGCTCTGGGCCAGGCAAGCTTTGAGGCAGAGCTCATCCCTGGGGCAGCTACGTGCAGGAGGAGGGGGCACACACTGTGCCAGGGCAAGTGGCACACAGGGGGGCCTTCTGCTTGGCTTTTTCTCTTCAGCAACCCCTGCCCAGGTGAGCTCAGCCCACTGCTGCCCACCCCCCAGCCCTGTGCCCCCTGCCCACCCTCCCTCCCCACAGAGCCGCAGCCACCCCCCCAGGAGGCACCCAGGGGGTCCCCAACCCCGCAGGGAGGGCCCCAGGGCGGCACTCACTTGGGCACCGAGAGGGCATCCTGCTGCCGGAGGAGGTCCTGGCTGGGGGGCTCCAGGCCCCTGCAGCCCGGGGGCCCAGGGCTGGCTGAGGCTGGCAGCCTGCACACCTGGTAGGTGCCATCCAGGTCAGGGCCTGGGGGCAGGGCACAGCCCTGGGGAGCTGCCAGCGGCGCCAGGGGCAGGCGGCTCCGGGAGAGCCTCTCCGGGCACAGGCTGGAGCCGCAGGGCCAGGCTGGCAGCGCCACAGGGGCTGGGGGGGCTGCAGCCGGGGGGCAGGGGCTGGGGGGGCTCTGTGCCGCCCTGGCAGCCTCTGCCGGCTGCCCACTCGGCCGCCGGCGTTTGGGCCGCGGGGAGAGGCTGCAGGCAGAGGCCGGCTGGGCAGGAGTTGGCATCTCAGGGGACCTCCTCCTCTTCCCGATGGGGCTGAGGGCCAGCAGCCTGGCACTGCTGAGCGCAGCCAGGTGCTGCCAGCCTGGCAGGGGAGAGCTGGTCACGGGGGCGCCAGGCACAGCCACGCAGCTCTCGGCTGGAGGAGCAGAGCAGAGACCGAGTCAGCTCCCTGGCTGCAGCTCCCAGGCCCTCCCCCCCTGCCCCCCACCCCCCTCAGCTCTTTGCTGGGACTGCCCCAAACCACACCAAGCCCAAGAGCCAGCACCAACCATCCTGGGCCCAGAGCAAGTGCCCCGGGGCAGGGCCTGGCCTGTGCCCAGCAGCAGCCTCTGCAGAGCCAGGCTCTGCTGCTGGCCTCATGCATGGGCACCGAGGATGAGGAGGAAGAGCTCAGCCCTGCCCAGACACAGGCTGCCAGCAGCCAGGCCACAGCTGGGCTGAGCGGGGCAGATGCAGCCCAGAGCAGTCACCCACAGGAGATAAAGGCAGGCTCAGCCCCCACTGGGTGCCAGGGCAGGAGAAACTTCTGCCCCTGCCCTGTGCCCACAGCTGGCAGCTGCCCCCCACCACCCCCCAGCCCTGCAGCAGAGCCTGGGACAGAGGAGAGAGAGGGCACCAACCTGGATCCTCAGCAGCACTGCCCTGCTGGCTCCTCTGGGCTGGGCTGGCCCTGCTGGCCTCTGCAGCCCTCCCTGGGGAGGAGGCCTGCTCCTGGCTGGCAGCAGCCTCCTGAGGGGCCAGGGGCTGCAGTGCCTCAGAGGCCACAGCAGCAGCAAGGAAGCTGCCAGCCTGGGGCAGGGACTGCTGCTCTGGGGAGGAGCTCCTGGCAGCAGCTGCAGCCCTGGGGCAGAGAGAGACAGAGCCAAGGAGCAGTCAGGGGCTGAACCTCAGCCCCTGGCACCCAAGACAGGCTCAGCACCACCAGCAGCACCTCTGAGCCCCCTCCTCAGCTGGGGCACAGCCTGGGGGGAGCTCTGGGCCAGGCAAGCTTTGAGACTGAGGGGTGCCCAGGCTGGCACTGCAGGACCTGAGCTGGGAGATCACCTGTGGGCTGCAGGGCACCCAACAGCAGCCCCAGAGCTGTGCTGGGCCTCAGGCACACAGCACAGGCAGCCTCCCTCGGGAGACCTTCCCCCTGCCAGGACATTGGGGCACAGACAGCAGCAGGTGGTGCCAGGGCAGCACCTCGGGGAGCAGAGGCAGCAGCAGAGCCCTGGGGGAGGCAGCTCCAGGCCTGGCAAGAGGCACTGAAGGCTCTCAGCTGCTGTGCCTGGAAACCTTCCCTGCTGACCCTTCCAGGGGAGCTTCTCCCCTGGGACTGGCTCTCTAGGAGCCAAATCCCACCTCAGAGGGCAGGCACTGCTCTGTAAGCCAAGGCCTGGGCCCTCCCCCACCTCCAGCACCCTCAGGGGGCTGCACACCACAGGAAGGTTGAAACTCTCTGAGCAGCCAGGAGCAAGTGGCACAGGGAGGGGGCACAAGGACACTCACCCCTCTGGCTGGCTGGCAGTCAAGCCCTGCAGGAGGGGGGCTGCTTCCTTTGCTTCCTGCTGCACATCTGCCTGCTGGCTGGCTGGGGCAGACCTTTCCTCTGCAGCCTGCAGCAAGCCCCCAGAGCAGCATCAGGCCAGAGCTGAGCTGAGCCTGGGCCCCCAGCTGCCCCTTCCCTGCCAGGCTCAGAGCTTTCTCCAGCACTCCACAGCCCAGCACCTGCTGAGCCCAGACCTCCCAGAGCAGCTCAGCTCCTGCCCTCTCCCAGCCTGCCCAGTGCAGCCCAGCAAGGTACCTGAGCTGGGTCCCATCACCAGGCCAAGCCCTCCTCTCACCTCCTCCAAGGCCAGCTGCAAGGCAGCAGGACACCCAGCTGCCAGCTCCTGCTGCTCTCCAGCACTCTCCCCACCAGGGAGCTCCAGGCACGCCTCGGGCACAGCCTCCTCCACCCTACACAAGTCACAGCAGCAGCCCCTGAGCCAGGGAAGAGCCTCTGGGGAAGCCATCCCTTGGCCTACCAAGGTTTGGGATGGAGCCAAGGGCAGCTTTGGCCTTTGTCCCCCAGCTCTGGGGGCTGCCAGGCTCCTCACTCCAGCTGGGCAGCGGAGAGGCTGTGGCACAGCAGCAGAGCAGCTCAGCTGCGTCCTGGCAGCCACTTGGGCTGCAGCCAGCAGCCAAACTCTGCAAGCTCCTGGCCCTGGGGGACCCCAAGGTGCCAGCCCAGGCTCCCTCCCTCCTGCCCAGCAGCCTCACCTGGGCAGCTCCAAGGGGCTGGAGCCGAGGGCAGGCAGCGGCTCTGGCGCCTGGCTCTGTGCCCCGCGGGCACCATCCTCATAGGCACGGAGCTTGGCCTGCAGCTCTGCCACCTGTGAGCAAGGGGCAGCCCTGGCTCAGAGCATGCCCTGAGCCCCAGCAGCTCAGCAGGCTGGGTGCCAGGCAAAGCAGAGCCGCAGACAGAGCCCAGCCCTGCCCCCGGCAGCTCACCTCCGCTCTCAGCTGCGCACACAGCACAACGTACGGACAGACGTGGGAGTCCGGGCTCGGCAGGTTGCTCTTGAGCTGCGGGGAGAGGGAGGAGCGGAGCTGAGAGCAGCACCGGGACAGCTCCTTCCCCTCCGCTGAGGCGGCAGCGGGGCAGCTCCTCAGCCTGCCCTGGGCTGGTGGGGCCCGAGGGGCTGCAGCTGACTCTGAGAGGGGCTCCAGAGGCAGCCCGGCTGCGGCAGGGAGGCGGCAGGGAGGCGGCAGGGAGGCGGCAGGGAGGCGGCAGGGAGGCGGCAGGGAGGCGGCAGCCTGCCCCAGGCTCCTTCCCGGGCAGCCCCAGCAGCTGCCGGCCGCGGGGCGAGGTGCTCACCGAGACCTGGATCTCCTTGGCCCTGCTGGCATACTTGAGGGTGTTGAGGGTGTCCTGGCAGCAGAGCGGCGAGGGGCTGAGGGCAGCCAGCATCAGGGTGCGGCAGTTGCCGCCGATGGAGTCCTTCAGCAGCCGCGTCAGCTTGCTGTCCCGGTACGGGACGTGGCTCTGCTTGCCCTGCCCGGCACAGCGAGGCTCCGCTCAGGGGCTGGCCCTCGGCTCCCAGCCCCGGCCAGGCCCAGCCCACGGCAGCTCTGCCGTGGGGACGGCGCTCAGGGCCCCTCAGCGGCAGCCTCACCTTGGCCCCAGCCAGCGCCTGGATGACGCTGAGCAGGGCCAGCAGCGAGCGGTTGATGCTGGCTCCCTCCCGCAGCCGCTCGCCGCTGGTCTTGGCCACCGCGGCTCGCTCCGAGCCGGCCAGGTCGACCAAGCTCATCTTGGCCACCCGCACGGCCCCAGCGAGGCCCTCGGCGCGGTCCTGCTGCTTCACGTAGACCTGGCAGGGCACACAGAGGGCAGGCTGCAGCTCCGCAGGGCGCTCGGGCTCGCCGCTCGCAGCCGCGGCAGCAGCCCTGGCACGCCGGCCCTGGCACAGCATCGCCGCCTGCCCCCCTCCGGGCAGCGGTGCCAAGGGCTGCCCCAAGCACCACCCCTCACCTGCAGCACGGCGTGGGAGCGGGAGGAGGAGGCGTTGGCATCGGTGGCATGCTGCGTGCGGTTCCTGCTGCCCCCGAGCAGCATCTGCAGGAGCTGCTCTGCCGAGCTGGGCTGGCGGGGAGCAGGCAGAGGGCAGGGATCAGCGCAGCCCCGGCACGGGCACCGAGCGCCCACAGGCTGAGGCCTCCTGCGCCCCTGCAGGGCTCCTCTGGCCTCGGGCTCAGCGCTGCTGCCAGCCGGCACCCACCCAGCCGGCACCCCCGGGGCCCCGCAGCCCCTGCCCCGGGGCCCCGCAGCCCTCCCCTCCCCCTCCAGCTCCCCCGGTCCCAGCTGGCACCCCTGGGGCGGGCACAGCGCTGCCCACACCTTGTGCCTGCTTCCACCCCCACCTGCTGGATGGAGAGGCCCTGAACCACAGCTCCTCTCTCAGGATCCTCCCGGATGGGCAGAGGGCCCTTGGGCTCCAGCAGGTCACGGATCTGCTCGTTGTAGACCTGCAGCAGGCAGCTCCAGCTCAGGATGAGGCTTGGGGCCCCAGAGGGCAGCAGGCAGAGGAGCTTGGGACCCCAGGGCCTGCTGCCCACCCAACAGCACCTCTGGCACCTGCCGCCAGCAGGAGCAGCTGAAGGTGCCCTAAGGCAGGGGACAGCTCAGGAGGCTTCAGCAGCCAGGCACTGAGCCGCTGCTCCTCCAAAGGCCTTGCAGCCAGGAAGCCCTCATTGCCCTGTGGCCCCCAGCTCCAGAGGGGGCAGGCCAGCAGCACCAGCCCAGCAGCCTGGCCAGGGGCAGCCTGCTTCCAGTCTGGGGCTGCCCTGGGCACAGCTGGCAGCACAGGGGTAGCCCTGGCACTACAAGCCCAGACCTTGGAGGTGGTGGCCTGGCAGCAGGAGGGGCACAGCTGGGCACAGCCTACCTCCAGGTAGGAGACCAGGACCTCGCAGCTCTTCTGCTCCTGCCTGGCCTCCAGCCTCCTGAACAGCTCCTCCATGGTGAGGTAGATGATGCCAGGGCTGTTCTCCGAGCCCAGCATGGTGTAGGTTTTCCCTGCTCCGGTTGCTCCGTAGGCAAACACTGGGAGGAGAAAGGGAGGAGCCCTGAGAGCAGCCTCCATCGACAGCAGCACTGGGGGGATGCTGCCAGCTCTGCCTCAGCTGGGGACACAGCCCCAAACCCAGCTCCTGCTGTGGGGCACTGCTGCCTCCCACTCACATCCTGTCCAGCAGGGCCCCCGGGGCCCTCTGCACCAGCCTGCTGCCCAGCCTGCACAGGGCTCCCAGCTGATGCCACCCCACAGGCAGGACTCCACACTCATCTGGGCTTGTCTCTGCTCTCCTCTTGCTGGCCTGGGCCCTGCCTGCCCCCAGAGCCCTCGGATGACATCTCCAGGCCAGCACTGGCCCTGTCCCGGCCACACTTGTCACGGCCCCAGCTTGGTGCCAACAACAAGGTCAAGGCTTTCTCTTTCTGCAGAGCCGCTGCGTCCCCACTGCTGCCACAGCCGCTCAGGGCTTCTGGAACCAACCCCCAGCTCTGCTGAGCCCACCCAGAGCAGGGGCAGATGGGCAGGAGCTCCTGCAAGGGCCAGAGCAGGCTGCTAGGGCTCACCAGAGCAGTTGTAGCCGTCGAGGAGAGTATCGACCATCTGGCGGGTGGTGTGCTGGAACACCTCCTCCTGGGTGGCCTGCTCAGCAAAAACCCGGTCGAAGAGGAACTTCTGATGTTTGCCTGGGTTCTTGCCGCGGCCAGCAGGCAGCACACCGCCGGAGGCACCAGGGTCGAACAGGAGGGTGTGATGGTCGACCACCCTCAGCAGCGGGTGCTGCGCGGCTCCCTCGCCGGGGGCCGGGGGTCGCACTCGCACCATGACGGTCACGGTGCCCTCCTGGGGGGCAGGGGCCGCCGCCATGGCGGCGGCGGCGACGAAGGTGACACAAGGCTCAGGGCACTCCCCTTAGGGTTCGCACAGCACCGCCACAAGAAAAGCACCGCTCGAAGGAAAGCGCCGGCTGAAGAACACCGAAGAACACAGCTCTGGGCTCGAAAGTCCTGAGAGTGCACTCTGAGAAGAGACAACAAGGGTCAGGCGGGGAGGGGAAGCGGCGGAGGGGGAGCCTGAGGCTGGAGAAAGCCTTTACCTCTCGAGCCCGGAGCCTGCTCCCGAGCCCTGCCTGCCCTAACCGCCGCCGCTGCCGCCGGGGCTGCCGTTACACCCCCCCCAGCCCTGCGCCTTCTCCCCGTCCGGAAGGAGCCTGCATCCCCTGCGGGTCCTCACAACCGCCCCAACGCTCCGACCCCACCGCGGGTCCCCAGAGCCCCTCCACAGCCTCGGCCGCGATCCACCGGCCCCGGCCCCGCCACGCTCCCCCGGCCCCGGCCCCCGCCACGCACCCCCGGCCCCGCAAAGCACCCCCGGCCCCGCAAAGCACCCCCGGCCCCGCAAAGCACCCCCGGCCCCGCAAAGCACCCCCGGCCCCGCAACGTTCCCCCGGGCCCCGGCCCCGCAACGCTCCACAGCCTCGGTCCCGGCCCCGCAACGCTCCACAGCCTCGGTCCCGCAACGCTCCACAGCCTCGGTCCTGGCCCCGCAACGCACCCCCGGCCCCGGCCCCGCCACGCTCCCCCCGGCCCCGCAACGCTCCCCCCGGCCCCGGCCCCGCAACGCTCCCCCCGGCCCCGGCCCCGCAACGCAACGCTCCCCCGGGCCCGGCTCCGGCTCCGCAACGCTCCACAGCCCCGGCCCCCGCAACGCTCCCCCGGCCCCGCACCCAGCACTGCCCAGGGCGCTTCCACCGCCACCTCCCGCAGCCCGCCGCAGCCCCGCAGCCCCCACAGGCTGCCCCTGACCTTGCAGGCTGTCCCGGATCCCGCAATGCTGCCTCAGCCCCGCAGCCCGCCTCAGCCCCGCGGAACCCGCAATCCTGCCTCAGCCCCGCGGAACCCGCAATCCTGCCTCAGCCCCGCAGTCCTCCCCTGCCCTTCCAGGCTGCCCCCGGCCCCCGCAGCTGTCCCCATCCCTCTCCCGTAGCCCTTGGGGCACCGGAGCGCCTCTTACCGCTGCTTCCACCGATGAGGGCTCAAACAGTCCCGCCGACCACGCCCCCTGCGCTCATTGGTCAGTCGTCGAGCAGAGCCTCCCATTGGCTCTTCAGCAACGCGAGCCCCGCCCGCTCCCGCCCACGAGCCCCGCCCGCTGCCGGCCGCTCCGCCCGCGAGCCGCGGCCGCTCCGCGCAGTGCACCATGGGAGCTGTAGGCCGCCGGGGCCTGGCCGCCATCTTTGCCCTGAGGAGCCAGCGCCGGGCACCCCTCAGGGCCTGCAAGGGGTCCCCCGCCCCGGCCCCGGCCCCGGCCCCAGCGCTGCCCACACATCGCCAAGGGCTCTGCTCTCCGAGCCGGGGCACGGAGCACTCTGGGGCTCCTCTCGCTGCGCTGCCGCTCAGAGGGCCTGAAGGCTGCTGCGGGGCTGCCGAGAGAGCAGAGAAGGGCAGGAGGCAGCGCTGGGCACAAGCAGCAAACGCAGCTCCGCTCCTGCCGGCTGCCACAGTCCCTGTCCCGAGCAGAGGCTTTGCTTCAGAGGGCAGCTGGCAATCAGCTGCTTAACCCAGCCCCACGCTGGCCCCGAGCTCCTTGCCCAGCTGCTGCTCGTGGGGCAGGAGTTGCAGTAGGGAACCAGAGAGCTGCAGGGCAGTGCTGAGAGGTTCTGCTCTTGAATCCTGCCCTGCAGGTCCTGACCTGCTGCCCTGGCTCTGCTGCAGGCACCTGGTCCCCATCCTCACTCCCAGCCTGAGGCATAGATTGCTCTGCCTGCCCTGCTGCCTGCATCAGCTCTGTGCCTGCTGCCCACCCCCGGGGGGCAAAGGGCTCTGAGGAAGGCAAAGAGGCCATTGGCACCCAGCCAGGCCCGGGGCAGAGGCCTCTCTGCAGCCCCATGTCCCCTGGGTGCCAGCTCTGGGGACCCAGAGGCTCTGGGGAGCAGAGGGCTGGTGGCACTGAGGCTGCTGGATTGCCTTTCGTGCCCAGCCAGCTCTGTGCCCTTGGGGCTGTCCTGGGCCGCTGGCAGCAGTGCCAGGCAGGGCTTCTGCCCACACAGACAGCTGCTCTGGGGCACCGAGGTACCCCACAAGTGGCACTTGGCATCCCCACCCTGCCCCCCAGGGACAGCCCCAGGGACAGTGGCTGTGCCAGCCCCTGGGCTCAGGGCACCTCCAGCCCCACAGACTCCCTGAAGGCCCCCAGGGGGCACAGCCCTCACAGGGTAGGGGACAGTGTGGGGGCTTCGGGCTGCCCCTGAGCTGCCAAGCAGCTCCCCAGGGATTCCTCTTTGCCCAGCTCCTCCCCAGCCAGGATCCAAGCACAGAAAGTGTGGAGTCTCCTTCTCTGAAGCCTTTCCATCCCTGTCTGGATGTGTTCCTGTGGTTTGGCTGTGGTGCTTGGGGCTATGCTTGAGGGGTGACCCTTGCAGAGCAGGGTTCTGGGTTGGCCTTGGTGACCCTGAGGCTCTTTTGCAACCTGAGTGTTTCTGTGACTCTGTGACTGGCAGTGTGGAACCACAGCATCCCAGGTCTGTTGAGGGTGGAAGCAGCTCTGCTCCTTCTGATGTCATTAGAATACACAAACACAGCTCCTGGCCCACAGCTGCCCAGCTCCAAGGCAGACCATGCCTTGGGCCCAGACCCCACCTCAGGCACTCCTCCTTGGGCATGAGTGGAAGCCTTACTCTTGGGGGCAGGAGGGGTGGAAAGAGGAGGAGTTTGGACACAGGCAGGTGTGAAGCTGGTTATAACAGAGGTCTCCTTTTCAATGGGACAGGTTACAAGAAGAAGAAGAAGAAGAAGAAGAAGAGGAAGAAGAAGAGGCTGCCACAAGAAGGCAAAGAATACCCAGGAGGAAAGCTTTCCCCACCAGGATCCAGAGAAGATCAGAAGGAGCAGCAGGACTGCACCAGAGAGACAGCTTTGGACCCTCACAGTGGTGGTAGCCATAAACTTCTTCCTCTCTTCACTTGACCTTTCCACCTTTCTCCTCTCACTTTTCCCTACCTATTGCACACCAGCTTATGGGCAAACAGTGCCAGAGGGCACTGCCAGCAAGTCTGCTGCTGGCACCAAGCTGGGAGGAGTGGCTGACACACCAGAAGGTTGTGCTGCCATGCAGCAAGACCTGGACAGGCTGAGAGCTGGGCAGGGAGAAATTTGATGAAGTTCAACAAGGGCCAGGGGAGAGTCTTGCACCTGGGAAGGAACAACTCCATGCAGCAGTACAGGCTGGGGACTGAGCTGCTGGAGAGCAGGGAAGGGGAAAGGGACCTGGGGGTGCTGCTGGATGGGAGGTTGAGCATCAGCCAGCAATGTGCTCTGGTGGCCAAGAAGGCCAAGGGCATCCTGGGGTGGGTTAGGAGGGCTGTGGTGAGTAGGTCAAGAGAGGTTCTCCTCCCCCTCTGCTCTGCCCTGCTGAGGCCACATCTGGAATCTTGTGTCCAGTTCTGGGCCCCTCAGGTCAAGAGGGACAGGGAGCTGCTTGAGAGAGTCCAGCACAGAGCCACAAAGATGCTGCAGGCAGTGGAAGATCTTCCTTAGGAGGAGAGCCTGAGGCAGCTGAGGGCTCTGGAGCTTGCAGAGGAGGAACCTGAGGGTGAGCTCCTTGCTGTGGCTAAAGCTGTGCAGGGGGAGTGCCCAGAGGCTGGAGCCAGGCTCTGCTGGGGGATGCCCAATGGCAGCACAAGGGGCAGTGGTGGAAGCTGAGGCAGAGGAAGTGCCATGGAAAGAGGAGGAAGAATTTTTCCCCTGTGAGGGTGAGAGAAGCCTGGAGCAGGCTGCCCAGGGGGGTTGTGGAGTCTCCCTCTGTGGAGCTATTCAAGACCTGCCTGGCTGTGTTGCTGTGTGAGCTGCTCTGGGTGCTCCTGCTCTGGCAGGGGGGTTGGCCTGGATGAGCTCTGGGGGTCCCTTCCCCCCCTGGCATTCTGTGATGACACAGTGAAGGTTCACTGTTGATGGCAGTGAACCCCTGGTGTAGTCTCCTGAGTTGTTGCATTTGAGATCACTCTCACAAAGCACCACCAGTCCCCTGTCTGGACCATGACTCACATCCACAGCTCTCTGAGATACTTCCAGGGATGTGACTCTACCACCTCCCCAGGCAGCCTTCCCTATGATTCTATGATTCAAGGACTTGCTGTGCACTCTCTCTGCCAGATTACATCTTAGGAGGACTTTCAGTGACCACAGCCCTGGCATGACACCTGCCCTTGCTCATTGCAGGCTCCACTCCCTCAGTTATGGCCCATAAGGAGTTGCTTGTGGGTGCTATTTCATTTGGAGGGGAAGCAGACATCTCTAATGAATATTTCCTTTCTTTTGGAGCTCCTGACACAAGGAGCTGGTCTGTAATTAGTTACTGGTGGTTTCCAACAATAAGTCTTGCAGCAGCAAGGAGGAGGAAGCTATGTCCTGAAGAATTTAGTAGCTAGAGGATTCCTGCAGGAGATTGACCACATCCAAGTGCCAGGTGCTGCACCTTGGCCACAGCAACCCCAGGCAGTGCTACAGGCTGGGGTCAGAGTGGCTGAGAGCAGCCAGGCAGAGAGGGACCTGGGGGTGCTGGTGCACAGCAGCTGAACATGAGCCTGCAGTGTGCCCACAGGGCCAAGAGGGCCAAGGGCATCCTGGCCTGCATCAGGAGTAGTGTGGCCAGGAGGAGCAGGGAAGTCATTGTGCCCTGTGCTCAGCACTGCTTAGGCCACACCTTGAGTCCTGTGTCCAGTTCTGGGCCCCTCAGTTTCAGAAGGACATTGAGAGACTTGAAGGTGTCCAGAGAAGGGCAATGAAGCCAGGGAGGGGTCTGGAGCACAGCCCTGTGAGGAGAGGCTGAGGGAGCTGGGGTTGCTTAGCCTGGAGAAGAGGAGGCTCAGGGGAGACCTCCTTGCTCTCTACAACTCCCTGAAGGGAGGTTGTAGCCAGGTGGGGGTTGGTCTCTTCTCCCAGGCAAGCAGCACCAGAACAAGAGGACACAGTCTCAAGCTGTGCCAGGGGAGGTTTAGGCTGGAGGTTAGGAAGAAGTTCTTCATAGAGAGAGAGATTGGCCCTTGGGATGTGCTGCCCAGGGAGGTGGTGGAGTCCCCATCCCTGGAGGTGTTCAGGAGGGGATTGGATGTGGCACTTGGTGCCATGGTCTAGTCATGAGGTCTGTGGTGACAGGTTGGACTTGATGATCCTTGAGGTCTCTTCCAACCTTGGTGATACTGTGAGCCTGTGATACTCTGATGCTGTGATACTGTGAAGTTTCTCAATGTCCTTCTTAAACTGAGGGGCCCAGAACTGGACACAGGACTCAAGGTGTGGCCTAAGCAGTGCTGAGCACAGGGCACAATGACCTCCCTGCTCCTGCTGGCCACACTCTTCCTGATGCAGGCCAGGATGCCATTGGCCCTCTTGGCCACTTGGGCACACAGCAGACTCAGGTTCAGCTCCTGTCCACCAGTACCCCCAGGTCCCTCTCTGCCTGTCTGCACTCCAGCCACTCTGTCCCCAGCCTGTAGCTCATTAGAGAACATTTCTGGTCCCTGACAAAGCAGTAAAAGCTCTTATTACCAAAACTGCCCAGGGATTCTTTCTTTGCTCACATAGCTCTGCTTTCATTTGGGGAAACTGGAGGACAAGGTTAGTAGATTGACTTTTGTTCAGCTAAGTGCCATAAATTGGACCTGAGTGCTCCTGTATGGCTGGTTTCCATCACTGCAGACACTGAAGGCTTTTGAGGAGGCATGGGGGTGCACTAGAAGAGCATCAAGCACTCAGGTCCTAATAAATCTGGGGAAAAAGTTTTGTTTCCACCTCAGCTTCTCTGTTCTGTGGTCTGACAGTGCCTCCATCCAGGGCAACATGAAGACTTTGAAGCAGGCAGAATGTTTTAGGCTAGCTTGGGTCATTAAGCATGCATTCCAGACACCAGTGGCACGTTAGCACTTGGGGTCAACACCTGCTGATGGCATCAGGATGTTTGCATCTCCTCTGAGCCCTCCATAGTCATGGCTTAGAGACAGTGTGTTGGATTGGACGGGCTTCTTCTGGTGTTCATAGAAACACAGAATCAGCCAGGCTGGAAAAGACTTCAGAGATCATCAAGTCCAACCTGTCACCACAGGCCTCATGACTAGACCATGGCACCAAGTGCCACATCCAATCCCCTCTTGAACACCTCCAGGGATGGGGACTCCACCACCTCCCTGGGCAGCACATCCCAATGGTGAATGACTCTCTTAGTGAAGAACTTTCTCCTCACCTCCAGCCTAAACCTCCCCTGGCACAGCTTGAGACTGTGTCCTCTTGTTCTGCTGCTGGGTGCCTGGGAAAAGAGACCAACCCCCACCTGGCTACAACCTCCCTTCAGGGAGTTGGAGAGAGCAAGGAGGTCTCCCCTGAGCCTCCTCTTCTCCAGGCTACACTACATTCTTGTAGTAAGATCCCCATTGCCCATCTATGGTGTAGGCTAGATGATGTATGCCTTCAAGGACCACAGATGAAGGTAAACCCCAGGAAAATGCTCCCTTCCCTCCTTCCTATGAACCCCCAAATGCACAAAGCCTCTTCTTAATTCTTGCTGCATTTCCTTTTCACTTGTCAGCACTTGCCAGAGGGTTTCAGACTTTCACATGAATTTACCAAACTATAGAGCAGCCACCTGCTGTCCTCCTGGGTCACACTTTGGTTGGTGACTGTATGCTGGGGGTTTGCTTCCTGTGGCTTGAGGCTTGCTTCTTTGGGGCTTGGGGTTTCCTTCCTTTCGACTGGGGGTTTACAGAACCAAGGGCAAGGTCCTGCAGCTGGCTCAGGGCAATCCCAGGCACTGCTAGAGGCTGGGCAGGGACTGGCTGGAGAGCAGCCCTGAAGAAAAGGCCTTGGGGGTGCTGGGGGAGGAGAAGCTCAAGAGGAGCCAGCAGGGAGCACTTGCAGCCCAGAGAGCCAAGCAGAGCCTGGGCTGCAGCAAGAGAAGTGTGGCCAGCAGGGCCAGGCAGGGGATTCTGCCCCTCTGCTCCACTCTGCTGAGACCACAGCTGCAGCTCTGGGGCCAGTGCTGGAGCCTCTGTGCCAGGAAGGCTCTGGAGGTGCTGGAAGGTGTCCAGAGAAGGGCCACGAGGAGGAGCAGAGGGCTGGAGCTGCTCTGCTGTGAGGACAGACTGAGGGAGTTGGGGTTGTGCAGGCTGGAGAGAAGGCTCTGAGGAGACCTCATTGTGGCCTTGCAGGATCTGCAGGGGGCTCCAAGAAAGCTGGGGAGAGACTTTTGAGGGTGTCAGGGAGGGATAGGACTGGGGGGGATGGAGCAGAACTAGAAGTGGGGAGATTGAGACTGGCTGTTAGGAAGAAGTTGTTGGCCATGAGGGTGGTGAGAGCCTGGCACAGGCTGCCCAGGGAGGTGGTGGAAGCCTCCTGCCTGGAGGTGTTTGCAGCCAGGCTGGATGTGGCTGTGAGCAACCTGCTGTGGTGTGAGGTGTCCCTGCCCATGGCAGGGGGGTTGGAACTGGCTGAGCCTTGAGGTCCCTTCCAGCCCTGACACTTCTGTGATTCCTTCCTTTGGGCTGGGTTATTTTTGTTTGTGGTTTTCTCTCAGGTGGTCCTGCTCTGAGCAGGGGGGGGGAGCTGGAGTAGATAATCTTTCAAGGTCCCTTCCAACCCCTAACAGTCTGTGATTGTCATTGGACCTTCACCCCACTCACCATCAACCTGCTTTTTGAAGTAGTCTTTGATATTTCTCCATCACTTCCACAACAATATTAAGGCTTCTGATTATTTTCCCTTTTGGTCATGGCTGTGTGACTCAAACCATTGAGCAGCTGCAGTACATCCCATAAATGGCCATTCACTTTAAGAGAGCCCTTCCAATGCTCTAGGCAACTGAGCCTAGAGCAAGCTCTGCCCCACTCCCCTGATGAAAATTGAGTTTATCCCTAGTTCCCTTTGACCCTATAAAGTGCATCCCCAGGACAGGCTCTTCTGAAATGAGTTGTATGTGGTCCTAAGTTATCTTTTAGGTTGGGACTAGGAGCTTGGCTTGGGTTAGGTATCTTGGAGCCACTGGGAACAAGAAAATACTATTGGCACTGTTAATGTACAATATTAATGTGCAATTTTATTCCTTTGGAGTCTCTCCTACAAAGAAGGCATTGAGGGGCTGGAGCAGGTCCAGAGAAGAACAACAAAGCTGGTGAAGGGTCTGGAGAACAGGGCTGGTGGGGACGGCTGAAGATACTGGAGGTGTTCAGCCTGGAGAAGACCTCCTTGCTCTTTACACTTCCCCAAAAGGAGGCTGAATCAAGGTGGGGCTTGGTCTCTTCTCTCTAGTAACAACTGATAGGACAAGAGGCAATAGCCTCAAGTTGCACCAGGTTAGAGATCAGAAGAAACTTCTTCACTGCAAGGGGTTTTGACCACTGGAAGAGGCTGCCCAGGAGGGTGCTTGAATGCTCATCCCAGGAGATGTTTCAGAGATGTGGTGCTGAGGGCCATGGCTTAGCACCAGACTTGGTATAGAATAGGATAGGATAAAATATAGGATAGGATAGGATAGGATAGGATAGGATAGGATAGGATAGGATAGGATAGGATAGGATAGGATAGGATAGGATAGGATAGGATAGGATAGGATAGGATAGGATAGGATAGACCTGACCAGGTTGGAAGAGAACTTCAAGATCATCCAGTCCAACCTATCACCCAGCACCAGATAATCAACTAAACCATGGCACCAAGTGCCTCATCCAGGCTCTCCCTAAACACCTCCAGTGATGGTGACTCCACCACCTCCCTGGGCAGCACATCCCAATGGCCAATCTCTCTCTCTATGAAGAACTTCTTCCTCACCTCCAGCCTAAACCTCCCCTGGCACAGCTTGAGACTGTGTCCTCTTGCCCTGCTGTTGATGATTGTTGGACTCAACGACCTTAAAGGTCTTCTCTAAGCCACACATTCCACGTGATTCCACATAGTCTGTCTCTGTTCACACCTAAGATGCTTTCACCTATTCTAAGTCAGTCCCCATCCAGGGCAATTCCCTTCCAGCCTGCTGTTTCTAGGAAGAGGAAGCACAAGTTGCACATAAAAATCAGCATTCTCCTTGAAAGAGCTGCTAAGATGCACTCAAAAGAGATTAGGAGAACATAATGAACCCCTCTGATCATCAGGAAAAGTGAGGTGTTTGGCAGTAAGGTGTTTATGGCCAGCTAGGTAGCTGGCTTTCAAATCCTCCTGCCATAAATTATTAATTACCTGAATGCTTAATTCTCTACATGCCCCAGGAGGGATTGCAGCTGTGCCTCTGTTTTGGTACAAGCTGAAGGATTGCCTTTTGCTGCCTCTGTAGCTCATCTCTTTCCCAAGTTTGGAGCTACTTGCTTACCCCTTAGCAACCAAATGGATCCATTTGTTAGCAATGTTTTCTCCATAAGCAAAAAGATGCTCACTTAAATAGCTCATTTGCATACTTCTCAGATCTCGGTTCTGCTAAAGCCATCATCAGGCTGTTAGCAAAACTGCTCTGAGCCCCAGGTGGCACTAAGGAGTCTGTCAGAGGCATATGTCAGGAGTGGTACCCACAGCAACGTTTCTCCTCCCCTCCCCTCCCCTCCCCTCCCCTCCCCTCCCCTCCCCTCCCCTCCCCTCCCTTCCCTTCCCTTCCCTTCCCTTCCCTTCCCTTCCCTTCCCTTCCCTTCCCTTCCCTTCCCTTCCCTTCCCCTCCCTTCCCTTCCCTTCCCCTCACTTCCCTTCCCTTCCCTTCCCTTCCCTTCCCTTCCCTTCCCTTCCCTTCCCTTCCCTTCCCTTCCCTTCCCTTCCCTTCCCTTCCCTTCCCTTCCCTTCCCTTCCCTTCCCTTCCCTTCCCTTCCCTTCCCTTCCCTTCCCTTCCCTTCCCTCCGAACCTCTCCTCTCCCCCTCCTCCCTTCCCTTCCCAAACCTTCCCAAACCTTCCCAAACCTTCCCAAACCTTCCCCTCTATTCTACTTCTATTCTGATCTTATTCTATTCTATTCTATTCTATTCTATTCTATTCTATTCTATTCTATTCTATTCTATTCTATTCTATTCTATTCTATTCTATTCTAAAACAGTCTTCGCTCTTCTTATCTCTTCTCTGTTCACTTCCTTGCTCTGAAGGGCAACAAAGCTGGGGAGGGGTCTGGAGCACAGCCCTGTGAGGAGAGGCTGAGGGAGCTGGGGTTGCTTAGCCTGGAGAAGAGGAGGCTCAGGGGAGACCTCATTGCTCTCTACAACTCCCTGAGGGGAAGTTGTAGCCAGGAAGGGGTTGGTCTCTTCTCCCAGGCAGCCAGCACCAGAACAAGAGGACACAGTCTCAGGCGGTGCCAGGGGAGGTTTAGGCTGGAGGTTAGGAGGAAGTTCTACACACAGAGAGTGATTGCCCATTGGAATGTGCTGCCCAAGGAGTTGGTGGAGTCACCATCACTGGAGGTGTTCAGGAGGAGACTTGACAGGGTGCTTGGTGCCATGGGTTAGTTGATTAGGTGGTGTTGGATGATAGGTTGGACTTGATGATCTTGAAGGTCTGGTCCATTCCATTCCTTTTAAGTTTCTTGAGGCTGGATTTGGCCAGTGGGCATTCTCATAAACAACTGGCAGGAAGCAACAACTCTTGTAAGCAACAGGAAGCATGAAGCTAGAGTTGTGCCCATACTTCTTATTAGCACAAGCATCTCATGAGATGGGTGTGTGCAATTGTTTGTGCCACCTGGCTAATGCCTTGGCCTTTGTTCCCCTCAGGAAAGGAGGGGGATGTGTCCACACATGCTGAGACAAGGGGGAAAGAGAAGGAAGTAAAGCTACCAAAAACTAATCTGGAGTTGGTTTGGAAGTAGGAGAAGTAAATTCTTTTTAACAATATATGTATGGATAGTATTAACAGGGAGGGTTTACAAGGGTGAGGAATAAGGATGAGTAGGAAAATATATAGAACCCAATTTGGATGGCTTTGTATCTCCCTCAGTGTATGTGGATTTCAGTCCCTTAGAGAAGTGTGGATGCGGCAGGGAGAAGGCCAGGCCTGGCCCTGTGGCGGCACCAGGAGGCCAGCAGTGGCTGTTGGTCCTTCAGAACAAGCGAGGCAGGAGCAAAGAGGGAAAATGGCAGCAGTGTCCTCCTGTTTGTAGGCTTCCTGGACAGGAAGGGGGAGGGGAATAGACCACCTTTGGTCTAAGCTCATCACCCTGGTAGTCTCCTTTATTGGGAGGACAAGAACTCCTACACACCCTGCCTGAACCAGTGAGCAGGTGCTGGGTAGGGTGCTTTGCACCCAGGGGAGTGCCCATGCAGTGGCTGTAGTGGCTTTTGTCCTTTGGAAGTGACCTGTAACCTACAGATGGGGAAATTGAGGCAGGGGGGTGGTGTGGGGGATCTGTCTCCAAGTGGGACTGGTCCACCCTCCACTTTCCCCTTGCCCTAGGCTTCCCCAGGAAGTAAATGTGCAGACCATCAGTGCTGAGGTAATGTGGAACCTCTTTGTTCAGGATATGCAATGGAGGGTGAGTGCTCCTGTGACACCCCAAGCCAGGCTGGAGAACCAGGCAGGAGCCATACTCTGCCCTGCCCTCACCTCACCTGTTCCCTGGCCAAACCCATTTCACCCCCTCACTAACACAACACCTGGCATAAACCCCACCCAAGAAGCTTTTCAATCTTCACCCCATTTCCCTGGCATCCCAGGAGCTGCCCTTGAAGCAGCTTCCCTGCAGGGCTGGGGCTCAAGGCAAAGCCTGGGCACACTCCCCTCGTGCAGAGCAGGACAAGCAGTGCCTGTGCAAGAACACAGACTCCATGCAGCTGCACTCCAAGGTGCAGTGACTCTACAACGAGTACGGCACCGAGCTGCCTGCCTGCAGGAGACGAGGGCCCGAGCACCCTGCGGGAGTGCAGCCCTCAGGGGGTGGGGGGCAGTGCTTGTGCCCCAGGGGCTGGCTGGGGCTGGGCCTCTTTTCCAGATGGTTCAAGCCCTTTGTCTTCCAGTGGCTGGATGAGAATGAAGAGGTGTCCTGGGATATCCTGCATGGAGCACTGGAGCAGGACAAGGAGAATGGGGTATGCACAGGACTGCTGGTACAGGACCTGCTGCTGGGGGCTGGGCAGGGGGCTTGTCCCCAACAGGGCTAAAATCCTCCAGTTCCAGCTCGGTGGTGGATGTCTTCTCCCAGCTGAACCAGAGCTCGAGATCATCAAGAAGCTTGAGTGCTCTGCCCCCCTGATTGTTGGGTATTACATAAGAAAGTTTGCCAAGGTGAGCAGCTACCAGGGTGGGGCCATTGGGCCAGCATCACTCTTGGCACTCTTGACTCAGCTCTGGCCCAGGGCTCCTGCACTCTCTGTCACTTCCTGTCCAGCTGCAATCAATGACATAGGGCACAGACTGCACCACCTCTAGCATGTTCAAGCAAGCATGCCACAGCACCTGTGGCTCTCCCAGCTTTGATAGCAGAGGAGATTAGCTCAATAATGAGATAATTGGTCAATGAATCTAGATAAGTTACATGCTGGTGGCTCGTTGCATTGTGGGAGATTTGTGCAGCCTTGCTGGCTGATGCTCAGAGCTGTGAGGGTGATGGAGCTGCTTACTGAGACCAAGCGTGCTGGGTCTGGCTTCCAGAGGCTGTGCTTCTGGCACATCTATAGGGCCAGAGGGTCTAGGAGCCCCAGCTCTTACCCAGGTTGTTTCCCTGCTGTGGGACTCAAGGTCTTCTCTCTCTGCTTTGCTGCTGTCTGGGTGTCTTTGCTGCTGCCATCCTGTGGCTGCAGACCAGCAATGTGCTGCTCCAGTACGCTGAGATCATCTCCAAGGATTTTGCCTCGTACTGTGTCTGCATCCTGCCTACTCTCCTTCTCCAAGGAGAAAGTGGTGATGGTGTCTTCCTTCTGCTTGCCACCTGTCTGGTTCTGCCAGGCAGAATTGTTCCCACATGGTGGCCCAGCCCCTCACCTCAGCTCCAAGGCTGGCTCCTGTGATGAAGGTTCTGCCCTCATCTCTGCCCCGTGGCAGCTTCTGAAATGCTGCAGGCAGGGCTCTCTACCATGACTGTTCTCATGTCCAGGAGTACATGCTGGGAGGGAGCTGGGGCAGCAGAGAGCTGTTCCAGCTACTTTTGTTGGTGCTGGCTCCACTTTCCATCCTTTCCCCTCAGCCCTGCGTTCTGATGAACAACATCCAGCAGCTCCCTGTCCAGCTCGAGAAGATGTTTGAAGCCATGAGTGGGAAGGAGGTGCATATTAGGTGTCCAGGAGGGAGCCATGTGGGGGAGCTGAACCAGTGTCCTCTACCCAGAGGAAGTCCCTTCCCTGGCTCCACAGCACTGGGTGCAGACCCCAGTTCCTCACCCCTGTATGGGACCATGCTATCCCATTCCATAGCACCCTGCTCTTCCACCATGTCAGATGATGGACGGGCTTCACCCTGCCCAGGGATGCATTTGGCATGCAGAAAGTCCCCCGGGGCTGGATCAGGAACCCTGATGGCTTCTCCAATCTGTCCCTCCTCCAGCTGGAGCCAGAAGCCAGAGATAGCCTCAAGGACCTGCAGGTGAAACTCAACCATGTCCTGGAGGAGCTGAGCAGAATCTTTGCCAGCAGGTACACCTGGCTGAGAGGAGGTGGGTTTGGGGGTCAAGGAACTGCAGCTGGGGCCTGGCTGGGGCCTCTGCTTGGCCAAGCAGGTCCTGGGCATGGCTGTGGGAGATGCTGAGCTGACTGAGCACTGTGCTCCCCGGTTTCCAGCCACGCCTGGAGGAGTGCTGAAGCAGCTGGGTGACATCCTGGGCCAGCTGAAGGAAGGGCACTGGCAGTGTCCCTGCCAGCACCTGCAGCAGTGCTGCACAGCATGCTGACAGTGTCCTGCAGCCCACCATGGGCCTCCTGGGCAGCAAGGGAGTGTGGGGCCAAGAGGAACACAGACATCTCTCAGCGCCCCTGACCCCCCCGGGAGTGTGGGGGACCTGCAGGCTCTGTAGTTCCTTTGAGCAGTTTGACAGAGTCAGGTTGCTGCTGAAACAAAGCAGACCTTTAGCTGCCAGGGGCAATGCTGCCTGAGCAGGGGCTCTGGGAGCCACTCTGGGCTATGCATCCTGCAGTGCTCTTCCCTCTCTGAGGTGAGTGAAAAGCAAGACTGCTTTGTAGGGTGAGTTGTGTTTGAAACAGCATAGAAGGGCTGAGGTTGGAAGGGGCCTCAGAGATCAACCTTCCCAGCCTGGGCAGGGACAGCTCTCAACTGGACTCAGCTGCTGGAGGCCTCATCCGACCTGGCCTTGGACACCCCCAGGGAAGAGGCAGCCACAGCCTCCCTGGGAAGCCTGGGAGCAGCCTGCAGCCTCAGGGTGCCGGTGGGTGAGGAACTGGACCTGAGCCAGCAAGGGGCACTTGCAGCACAGGAGGCCAGTGGCAGCCTGGGCTCAGCCAGGGCAGCATGGCCAGAGGGGCAGGCAGCTGGTTTGAGTCTCCTGGGGCAGCAGGAGCTGTGTGGGGGCTCCCCGCAGGAGCAGCTTGGCAGCCCTGGCTCCTGGGGGGCTTTCTGGGCCTGCCCTGGGGGAGCTGGAGCAGGGGGGCACAGGCAGCTCCCCTGTAGGCTCTGGGCAGCCCTGTGCCCGCTGGCTGCCATCTGGTCCCAGCGCTGGGCACTCCCCTCTTTGTCCCCGCGGTTGCCAGGGG
The DNA here is from genome assembly GCF_026170545.1 of Melanerpes formicivorus. Classification (NCBI taxonomy): domain Eukaryota; kingdom Metazoa; phylum Chordata; class Aves; order Piciformes; family Picidae; genus Melanerpes; species Melanerpes formicivorus. The sequence continues at coordinate 128,165 of NW_027142577.1, read as the reverse complement.
GCCGCTGGGTGGCCTCAGGCTCTGTCGCTGTGGCAACCAGGCACAGCCCAGCCGCGACTGTGTGGCAGTGGGATCGCTGGTGGATGCTGGTGGATGCTGGTGGATCCTGGTGGATCCCATTGGAGACTGGTGCCGGCCCCGGGCCGAGGTGACGATGGCTGTGTCCCCTCCCCAGCCAAGCCCCGGGAGGGGCTTTGGCTGCCTCAGGAGGGAGGGCTGGGAGCAGGGCTGAGCAGGGAGGGTGGAAGCCTGAGCGCCGCTGTCCCACCCAGCAGTGCTGAGGCCATTGCCGGCACCCAGCTGCTGCTCGGGGCAGGATTTGAGGGAGGAGGCTGCCCCTTAGCCAAGGGGAGGTTCTTGTGCTGGGGGACAGGCCCCTGGAGCTGCAGCACTTGCCATGCTGGGCACCCCCGGAGGAGCTGGAGCCCCTTCTCCCTGCCCCCACAGCTGGACAAACTGCTCCCTGAAACACAAAATCCCTCTGGGTCTTCTTTGTTGCCATGGGATGCTGCTGTGTCTGCCTCCAGGCTGGGACTAAACGTGGAGGGGAGAGAGGCTGCCTGTCTCCCTGCTGCCAGTCTGATCCTCCTTCCCTTGCACCTGGGCTTTGGGATGTTTTTGCCTTCAGTTTTCACCTCTGCTGCCCCATCTGCAAGTGAGGGGGGAGAGGATTTCTCCTCTGCCTAGCAAACGCTGTGCAGGCTGAGGATGAAAGATGCAGCAGCTGCCTAGGTAGCAGAGACTGCAAAGCTCCCCCAGCCCAACTCTCCTTTCCTTGCATTTTAAAACCCTAGGGGATTTCCTGAGAAGCAGCAATTCCTGCATCTCTCTCTTGAAAATCCAGAGGCTGGACTGCTTCAGGAGGCTGCAGGTAACTCAGGACAGGCTGTCCAGCCTTGCCTCTGAACTGAGGGATGGGAAACAGCTCCGTGAAGTCCAAGCTTCACCAGCACGGGGTCCCAGGCAGTGCTGCAGCAGGGCAGCCGCTGGTAATGTTCCCTGTCCTGGCAGCCAGCAGTGCCTGTGTGTGCTGGGGAGCCGGCACCAGGCTGAGCCTGCCAAGGTCAGGCTGGAGGCTGCATTCCTGCTGCTGCTTTTGGTCACTTCCCCTTCTGCAGCTGGGTGTCTCTGAGCTGAGTGTTTCTGTTCTTCCAGAGGCTGGGCCCCAGTGTGGGGGTGGGGCAGGCACACTGAGAATTAGTTGCCCAAGAAGGTTTGGAGGATTGAGATGAAAGCAGCTTGGTTGGGACTGAGGGTTACCGAGCATTTCAGAGCTCTCAGGGAGGCTCCAGGAAGGCAGCTGCTCAGGATGTGACCATCAACAGCCTCTGCTGGACACTGGGAAGTGCTGCTGCAGGATCTGCAGATGGTTCAGCAAGGGGGAGAGGCTGTTTTCCAGGGCTGCTGGCAGTGCCTCTTGTGCCAGCTTGGCTGTGGATCGCTGGTGCCCCTCAGCAGAGTGGAGCTCACTGTTGATAGCTTTGTGTCGATGGAGAGAGGTGGTGGCCATGCTGCTGAGTGGAAGAAGTTAACCTGGACCTGGTTCACTCAGGGGGACCTGTTAAGCCATGCTACTTGTAGGCTAAGGAGGCTGGAGAGCCTCTGCTGCTGTTAGGATGAAGCCTTAAGTGGCCCTGCTCTCACCCCTGCAGCATTTCTTGCTGAGCTTCTCCCTTGAGTGGTTTCCTGCTTTTCTTTCTGCTGCTGCAGCCTCTGGAGTGCCTGTGGGGAGCCTTGAGTTTGGGTGTCAGGGAGTGAAGAGCAGGGCCCTCATTCTCCATGGAGAAATGCTGGTGGGCACTGTGGTAATTGTGTGTCTGGAAGGAGTCATCTTTGCTGGCTCATTTCTGTCCCTGAAGCCAAGCAGAGCAGCCCTGAGCAACTCTGCTGAGCAGCTCTGCTTCTTGCCCAGGGAATGGAGCCCTGTGCTCCCCGAGGCAGAAACAGCAGCAGGGCAGCCCAGGTGCTCTCCCCTGGGGAAGGATGCCCCAGCCTGGAGACACTGTGGAGCCTTTGGCTTTGCTGGGAGTGGGCTTCTGGCTTTTCAAAGGTCTGCTGCTGCTCCTTGCAGGTGAGCTGAGCCATGGCCACTGAGCAGAACCAGCGCTCCAGGAGGCCCTCCAAAATGCCTGAGGGGCTGCAGGGCACAGTGGCAGCACCTGGTCACCTGAAGCCAGCCAGAGAGGCAAAGCAGCCTGGAACTGTAAGTAGCTGCTGTGGTCAAGGAGGAGCCTTGGAACAGGCTGCCCAGAGAGGTTGTGGAGTCTCCTTCTCTGGAGAGATTCCAAACCCACCTAGATGTGATCCTGGGCAAGCTGCTCTGGGTTTCTGCAAGAGGGTTGGACTGGCTGATCCCCAGAGGTGCCTTCCAACCCCCACCCTGCTGGGATAGCCTACATGGAGCACAGAGCCACCCCTCTGGAGCCAGGGCAATTCTTCCTTCCTCTCCATAACTGTCCCCTTTGCTGACTGCAGCTCACCTGACTGGAGATGCCCTGGTGCTGATGGTCTCTCAAGGAGATGTCTCTGTAGGCTTCTGAGGAGGGCTCTGTGAGGCCAGGACAGAGAGAAAAGTGCTAATGAAGGAGAACTCAGACTTGGAGACACTCCTCTGCACCTCAGTCCTGGCACAGGGCTGCTTTTCTGCTCTCCTCTGCCTCCCCCAGCAGTGCCATCTCCCCAGGGCAGGCTGGGGAGCCTGGGGCAAGGGCAGAGCTGGGGCAGTTCTGAGCACTCTTGCCCTGCTCTCTTCAGAGCTCCCTGGCTCTATCCAGCAGCACTACAGAGGGAACAAATGCCCAGAGAGCAGCAATCCCCAGGAGTGCCCCAGCAAAGCAGGCAGCAGCTCATGGGACAGAGCCCCTTGGTTAGAGCTTGTCCCTTCTGCTCTGGCTCAGGAATGCTCTGATCTGAAACACTGCAGCAGGTCCCTCAGGAGGCTTCCAGGACTGGCCTGGTAGCTCTGACCACAAATTACTCCTCAGTGGCACTCGGACAAGAGGAGCAGAGGGGTTGCTGTGGCTTGTGCTGGTGGTGTGTGTTTCAGCTGACTCCCTCCTCCTTCCTGCAGGAGATGCCTGAGCTCATGGAGCAGAGCCTGGGTGGCACTCAGGAGGGGAGCCTGCCCCAGATCATCCAGAGGGGTGGCAAGGCTGAGGAGAGGAGGCTGCCCCGGCTCAAGCAGAGGCTGGGCAGCATTCAGGAGATGTGGCTGCCCCCAGTCTCCACCCAGAGGGGCAGCAGCCTGGAGGGGAAGCTGCCCCCAATCTGCACCCAGAGGGGCAGCAGCCTGGAGGGGAAGCTGCCCCCAATCCCCACCCAGAGGGGCAGCAGCCTGGAGGGGAAGCTGCCCCCTGTTACCAGGAGGGTCAAGCCTGAGGCCAGGACCCTGCCCCTGATTGCCCAGCTTGCAGACTCCAGTGAGGCCTCCTGCCCAAAGGTAAGCTTTTCCTGCCCTTTCCTTGCTGTTTGGGGAGGCATTTGGAGAGGAGCCTGCTCGTGGCAGGCCTGCCTCCAGCTTAGCTCTAACTGGCTGGCCAGGTCCTGTTGTGCTGTGCAGCTGCTGGCAGTGCTGAGTTCCTCCTGCCAGGAGAAAGCTCAGACCTTGCTCCCTGCTGAGCTGTTCAAGTCCTGAGCTGTGCTGCAGAAGCTCTGCTGCAGCTGGGGGGGGTTCCTGGAGCTGAGCCCCTGGCACTCAAGCCCCATGCAGGGGGCAGGCTGGGGCAGGACACAAGGGCAGGAGCTTGCCATTTGCCATCCTCCTGCTGCCACAGGCAGCTGCTGCTTGGGGTGGTCGCTGCCAAGTGCCTGGGGCTGGGACTCCTTCGCTGCTGGCAGCCTTGGCCTTGGGGGGCTGAAGGCCTGCAGGAGTTGCTCAGCACTGAGCACACTCAGCTGCAGTGGTGCTTTGGGGTGGAGCAGCAGGTTGGGGCCCTCCCAGGGGGCTGGGTTTGCAGGCTGCAGGCTCCTGCCAGCTGCAGAGGGGCCTCAGCCCCTGGCTGTGCCTTGTCTGGCTGAGTGTTTGCTGCAGCTGTGCCTCAAGCTGCTTTGCTGCAGAGCTGCTGGCCAGAGCACACAGCCCCGAGGGCAGAGCAGGGAGGGAGGCTGCTGAGCAGCAATTGCCAGCAGCAGACCTGTGACATACTGGTTGTGGGTTGCCCTGGCCAGCCCAGGAGGTTGGGAAGCCCTCAGCTGGGCACACAGAGAACTGGCAGCATGCTGCAGCTGCTGGCTTCAGCCTGGCCATGGCTTGTGTGGAGCAGCAGGAGAGCTGCCTGGGTCTGGTGAGTGGGAGCAGCACAGCTGGGAGAGGGGAGGCAAAGCAGGGAGGAACTTTCTCCTAGCAGTGCCTCTGCTCTGCCAGCATTTGCTGCTTGTGTGCATTGCCAGGCTGCTGCTGCAGTGGAGTTGAACAAAAGCAGCAGCACCAGAGCAGGACCAAAGAGCCACTGAAAGCTCCTGGCAGAAGGAGCTGCCAAGTCCAGTCCTCCTCCAGCTGCCCAGTGCTGCAGAGAAAGGAGCTGAACCTCGCCAGCACTCAGCTCTCCTTGTCCTGCCTTCCCTCCTCTGCTGCTGTTCTCTCCTTAGCAGCTCCCAGGCTTTACACTGGCAAAGCTCTTTGGGGCTGTGTGGGCCTCGGCCTCCCTGCCTCAGAGCAAAGATCATCCCCAGAGTGTTTCCCCTGGAGCCTCCTGTCCATTGCTGGCCCTCAGCTGCTCCATGAGTGCTGCCAGCACTGTCAGGGAGTGCTCTGGTGCTGTGTGACCACAGCAGCACAGGGCTTTGCCCTGTGTTTGGGAGAGGGAACCTGGAGAGACAGCCCAAGAGCTGCTTAGCCTGAGCCTGCTCAGCACAGCCCAGCTCCTCTTGAGCCACCCAGGAGCCAGGTGGGAGAGCTTCTGCTTGCCCAGGCTGAGCTGGGCAGAGGGACTCGCCAGGAGACTGGGCTGGACTGGAGAGCAGTGTAGGGTTGTCACTCATGAGTCCTGCTGCCAGCAGCTGAACCTCTCCCTGCTCTCTGTGCACCCCCAGCTGCCAGCTGCCCTGCAGCAGAGCTGCTTTGAGCCTCTCCCAGCAGAGGTGGTCTTCCAGAACTACCTCCCCCACCAGGTCTACGAAGCGACGCTGGTTCTGCGCAACAAGGGCAGGGTAAGTGCTGGGGGGTGGGAGGAACCTGCCCTCTCTGGGCATACTGTCTCTGACACTGCCATGTGCTGCTGGGAGCTAGCCCAGAGGAGCTTGCCTAGATAGCAGCCTTGCCTCTGAAAGCCCTGGCTTGCTGAGAATGTTGAGGGCTCTGCAGCTGTTCTCTCGTCTCACGCTCTGCCTCAGGTGTGCACCGCATCCTGATGGCTCCTTGGTTACTCTTGCCTTTGGGGAGGGCCTCTCTGCCTCTCACAGCCTGCTTAGCTGCTTCAATCCCCTGACAAAGCTCAGGGGCTGTCTTCTCTGCTTGAGGCTGGAATAAGTCCTAGGGAGTGGCACTGAAACTCCAGGAGAGGTGTTTGGAAAGAGCAGTGGAACAGACTGATGGAGCAGCAGCAAGGGGAGGCCTTTAGGCACGACCTGGGGGTCCTGCTACGCTTCATTCAGCCCTGCTGGGGCTTTCCTGGAGCTCTGCTTTCCCTTTGGAACACCACAGCACATCCAGAGCCATCTCCTCCTGAAGGTCTCCACCTGTGCTTGGAAAGAATTGGTGGTGCTGAGGAGATTCCCCAAAGAAGTGGAGCAGGGAAATGCTGCCAAATGCCAGCAGTTTTGTTCCTGTGGAAAGAGGAAGATTTGAGACCCTTTGAATTTGAGCTGGGGAAACATTTGCTGGAGTGAGGCAGGTGCCCAGAGCAAGCTGGTGAGAAGAGACAGGAGGGAGGAGTGGGGCTGGGTTCAAAGGTGCTCCAGGAGAGAACCCTGTGCACACAGGGGCTTCTCTTGCCAGGCAGCAGGCAGTGTGCTGGAGGCAGAGAAGGGTCAGCAAAGGAAGTGTCCTGGAAGCTGCTGCTCTGCAGTGGGGAGCAAGATGTGAAGGGGAGAGGAGAGCAGCTGGGAAGGCAGAAGCAGCCTGCATGAGAGCAGGGGAAGGAGCTCCCCCCCACACACCTCCCTCCTGGGGGAAACAAGGGGACAACAAAAGCTGTGGGGGAAGAGCAAGAGCAGTCCAAGTGTGTCCTGAGAGAAGAGGCTTTGCCAGGGCTGTGGCTGGAAAGAGAAGCCCCTTTGGCAAGGAAGGCTGCAAAGTGTGGTCCCTCTCAGTTCCTGCTGGGGAGAACAGAGCCATTCCTGCTCTGGTGCCTGGCTTGGGAGTGTTGGCAAGAGGCCCCTGGGACATTGGTGTGCTCCACACTGACCCCAGACACTGTGCTGCTCTTTCCCCTTTCCTCATTAAAATGGGCCTCAGTTTCTCCTTTCCTCTGGCTCTGCTTCACAGCAGGGCTTGGGCCTGCAGCCCATGTCTCAGAGCTCCTTTGCCCAGGCAGCAGGAACTTGGCTCCAGCCTTGTCCTCTGTGCTGGAAGTGCCTTGGGAAGGAAGGATGGCAGCTGGCCATGGCCAGGTTTCTTCTCACAGTGCCACAGGTGGCAAAATCCCAGTTGTGTCTTCCCTGCAGGTTCCTCAGTGGGTGAAGGTCATCCTGGAGACCTCTCCTTACTTCAGGTTGGTTGGCCCCAAGGATGTGTGCCAGAAGGTAGCACCTGGCATGGCTGCTACTTACTGCATCCTCTTCACCCCTGAGGAGAACAAGGTGAGGCTGCAGGTCTCAAGAGGTTGCTGCCTGCAGTGGTAGGAGGAGCCAGGGAATTCCAGGCCTGTCAGCCTGACCTGAGTGCCAGGCAAGGTTATGGAACAGGTCATCTTGAGTGCAATCACACAGCCCTTACAGGATGGCCAAGGGCTCAGGCCCAGCCAGCATGGATTTAGGAAGGGCAGGTCCTGCCTGACCAACCTGATCTCCTTCCATGCCCAGGTGACTGCCTGGTGGCTGTGGGGAGCTGGGAGCCACTGCTGATGGTGATGTGGCAAAGGCCTTTGGGCAATGTGCCTGAGCATCCCTGCCAAGCTTCCAGGAGGTGCCTGCATTGCTGGGACTGCACTTGGCACCGTGGCACAGCTGGGTGCCTTTCCCAGGCTTCAGTGGCTCTGGGGGGCTGGCACCCCTGAGGTGGAGTCACTCTGGGCTGCCTCAGCATCCAAGCATCAGAGAATCTGCTTTGGTGCTGCTGGCCTGCTGAGAGAGCAGGTGGGGCAGAGGGGCTGGCTCAGCTCTGATCCTTCCCAGCCCTGTGCCAGTTGTGCTGCAGGAGAGAAGGGTGCCCAGGGGCTGCTGCATCTCTGCCTGCAGCTGGCAGTGAGACAAAGCCCAGCAGCTTCCCTTCTGCCCTGGGGCTGGCACTGCCTGCAGCCTGCTGAGGCTGTTCCTTTCCCTGCAGGATTACTGTCACCAGCTGCTCTGTGTCACCCAGAGGGAGGAGTTCACTGTGCCCATCCGGGCTGTAGGTGCCCAGGCTGTGCTGGACTTCCCCCAGCAGCTAAACTTCTCCATCTGCCCAGTCAAGTACAGCACCCAGAGGACTCTGCTGCTCCGCAACGTGGGCGAGCGGGAGGCTCACTACAGCCTCAGCACTCAGAGGTGAGGAGCTCAGCATCCTGCTCTGCTCTTCAGGCCAGGCTTTGCTTGTCCCTGGCTCTGCTTTCTAGGCTGGGATCTCCTGGGCCAGGAGTTGCCTTGCCATTTGCAGCTCTTGAGGTGAGGTTTCTGGGTGGCAGGGAGCCAGGGGGAAGGTCTGAGTGCCAGCAGCCCTTCCAGCCCTGTGCTCTCCAGCAGCCCTTCCAGCCCTGTGCTCTCCAGCAGCCCTTCCAGCCCTGTGCTCTCCAGCAGCCCTTCCAGCCCTGTGCTCTCCAGCAGCCCTTCCAGCCCTGTGCTCTCCAGCAGCCCTTCCAGCCCTGTGCTCTCCAGCAGCCCTTCCAGCCCTGTGCTCTCCAGCAGCCCTTCCAGCCCTGTGCTCTCCAGCAGCCCTTCCAGCCCTGTGCTCTCCAGCAGCCCTGCTCTGGTGGCATTGCCAGCAGCTGGGCTCTGCAGCCTCACTGCAGGGAGCTGGATGCAGTGTATGGGGCACCTGCTGTCCTTCTCTACTCTAGGCCCTTCTGAGGGCTGAATCTCCTCAGCACTGAGCCAGGAGCTCTCTTTCTGATCCCCTGGGGGGTTGGTTTTCCTTCTGCTGTCTGCAGTGAAGGGAGCTAACTCCACTTGGTGTCTGGTCCCCAGTGGTGGTCCCCAGGGCTCAGTGCTGGGGCCAGCTCTCCTGAACACTTGCTCAATGCCCTGGGTGAGGACATTGAGGCTCCCTCAGTCAGTTTGCAGACAGGCCCAACTGGGCAGCAGTGCTGAGCTGCCTGTTAACCTACAGAGGCACCTGGCCAGGCTGGATCAAAGGCCAAGCCAATGGCATGAGGTTGATCAAGGCCAAGTGGCAGGGCCAGTACCTGGGTCACAGCAACCCCCTGCAGCACTGCAGGCTGGGGGAAGAGTGGCTGGAAAGATGCCCAGCAAAGACCTGGGGTGCTGCTCAACAGAGGCTGCAGATGAGCCAGCCGGTGGCCAGGTGGCTGAGCAGGCCAACAGCATCCTGGCCTGGGTCAGCCATGGTGTGGCCAACAGGAGCAGGGCAGTGTAGCCTGCACTGGGCACTGGATGCACAGCCTGAGTACTGCATTGACTTTTGGCCCCCTCACTGCAGGGAGCACACTGAGGTGCTGGGGTGGCTCCAGGAGGGACTACAAAGCTGGTGAAGGGTCTAGAGCAAAAGTCTTGTGAGGAGAGGCTGAGGGCACTGGGGATGTTTAGCCTGGAGGAGGCTGAGGGCAGATCTTCTGTCTCTCTTCAGCTCCCTGACAGGAGGCTGGAGCCAGGCAGGGCTTGGTCTCTGCTCCCAAGGAACAAGTGCTAGGCCACGAGGAAATGCCCTCAGTTGTGTGTGGCCTGGGACATGAGGAACAATTTCTTGCCCTTGAGGGTTGTCAAGGCCTGGTCCAGGTGGCCTGGGGCAGTGGTGGAGTCCCCATCCCTGGGGGGTTGGTGTGGTGCTGAGGGCCATGGTTTGGGGGTGCCCTAGCAATGGGAGCATGGTTGGACTGGAGCTGAAAGATCTCTTCCAGCCAAAAAGGTTCTCTGCTTCTGCTGCTTGGGGCTGCTTTGCTCCTTGCTTGCAGAAGGCAGCTGCAGAGCAGTGGCCTGCAGCAGGGCTGTGGTGCCCAGGTCTCTGCAGCAGCCCTGCTGTGTCTCTCTCTTGCAGCCCATTCTCTGCTGAGCCCTGTGTGGGAGCTCTGGGGGTCGGTGCTGCTGTGCAGGTGGCTGTGGAGTTCCTGCCGCTGCGGACCGGGGAGCACCGCGGGGTCCTGAGCCTGCACTGGGACTCAGGTCAGTGCTGGGCACTGCCTGCCTGCACTCTGTGTCCCTGGCTGCCCACTGCAGAGCCTGAGCTTTGGTTCCCAGCCAGTGCTGGGCCTGAGGGCTGACAGGAGGAGGGCAGGGCTCTGTCAGACGCTGTGGTGCCCAGGGCCTCTGGCACTCCTCTGTCCCCTGCTCTGCTTCTCCCTTGCCTTGCCTCAGAGCCTTTTGCTGCACTCTCCTCCATCCATCTCCATCCCACACCTCCCAGCTTCAGGACTAAAAGGCTCTTGGGCTCGGGCAGGAAGTGCTCACTGCCTCCTTGGAGAGGTGTCAAACTCCTCCTGGGGTGGGAGAAGCCAAGAGCAGGCCCCAGGAGAAGTGTCAGCCTCAGCAGGCCCTTGAGGAGGAAGTGGGGAGCGGAGCTGGGACCTCCAAATGCTGCCCACAGGCTTGGCTCAGCAGAGCTGATGCTGAAGCAGAGCCTTGCTCACAGGTGCCCTCGGGGTGTGTTTCCTCTGCCTGCAGCAGAGCTTTGCTTTGTCCCTGTTGCTGCCCCTGGCTCCTGGGCAGCCTGATGTGCTCCCTGGGTGCTGCTGTGGTGCTGCAGCCCTGCAGTGAGCACTGGAGCTCTCTGGGGCTGGCAGAAAGGATCCAAATGCTGCTGTAGCTTGCAAGTGAGATGAGCAAGACTCCCCTCTGCTTTCCTGCAGGAGAAGATATTCACAGCAGCCTCAGTGGCACAGCTGTGGATGTGAACATCAGGCTGGACAGGAGCTCCTTGAGCATGGAGCAGACCTACCTGTCGCTGAGCAGCCGCAGCACCCTGCTCATCCACAACAGCAGCAGTGTGAGAGCTCACTTCCAGTGGAAGGCTGCTGCTAGTCAGGAGGAGGAGGAGCAGCAGCAGAGGTGGGTTGGAAAGCTGCACTGCAGGCAGATCCCTCTCCAAGGGTGACACTCAAGTGTGGCCTCCAGGGCTCTGGGTGCTTTGCAGTGGTTGAGGCCAGGAAAGCCCCCACAGCACCAAGGCCTGGATCCCTGGGCTTTGGGGTACTGGAGCTCAGCACTTCCCTTCCCAGCTGCATCCACACTCCAGCTGAGGATGGTGTCTTGGGGAGGAACTGCAGGGCCTGGATTTCCTCAGAGAGCAAACTGCCTTGTGGGGGCCACAAAGCACTGAGGCCCAGAGATCTCTGGGCTCCAGAGGGACCATGAGGCTGAGGCAAGGCTCAGTGCTGGGCTGCACTGAGTAGCAGCACTGAGCACAGCTGCATGCAGCACAACTCTGCTGCTACTCGCTGCAGCTTCTCCTGCTGCAGCTGGCACAAGCTGGCAGGCTCCTTTCCCAGCCCTGTGCAGGGCAGAGTGCTTCAGGGGCCCAGAAGGTTGAGGCTATCCTGCTGCAGGCTGTTAACTGCCTGCTGGTGTCCCAGTTTCCAGCACCAGGAGCTATTTCCACCCTGCCTTGGAGGCTGAGCAGAGCTGGGAGGTGGAGGGTTCTGCAGGGAGGGTGGAGCAAGGCAGGACTTAGAAGTCCAGTTGAGTTTCAGCACCTGTGTCTTTGTGGTGGTGGGAGATGGGGCAGGCTCTCCAAAGGCTGCCTGTGGTGAAGCTTGGAAATTGCCACCTCAGGCAGCAGAGGAAGAGCTGGAGCCCAGGGGCTGAGCTGGAAAGCACACTGCAAAGCCTGGGGGATCCCGGGAAGCCTTGGGTGACTTTCCAGCCCCAGGTGCATGGAGGGATCTGGAGTTAGTCTGAAGCCACAGCTGGGGAGGAAAGTGCCTTCAGCTGGAGTGCTCTTCAGGGGCTTCTGAGCAAGTCAAGTTCAGTGTGGTTGGGCCAGGCAGGCCCTAGAGGCCAGCCCCAGGTTCCCCTCGCTCAGTGCTTTTCCTTGCCCAGTGTGTGGCTGCTGTGCAAGCTCAGGCTGTGCAAAGAGCAGCCCTGAGCAGCTCCAGGGGAGGAAGAGCCACTCGAGGCTGTTGTTGGAGCCTCCATCAGCTGTGGCAGTGGCTGTGAAGCAGGAAGGCTCCCGGGGGGCTGCTGCCTTTCACAAAGCTCTTCCGAGCTTGCAAGCAGGGAGTGCGAGTGGCCAGGGAAGAGGCAGGGATCGTGGGCTGGGAGCCGGGGGCTCGGGGGCAGCCCCTTGCTGTGCCGCTGCTGTGCCTCCCCGAGCGCTTCTGCCAGAGCCTCTGCAGAGCTGCTGGTGATGCCCTTGTCTGCTGGGCTTTGTCTCTGGGCTGCAGGCTGTGGGGGCAGTTCAAGCCGCGTCCCCCCCTGGAGCCCAGGAAGCAGCCTGCGCCCCAGGGACGCCGTTCCCGGCTCCCCCGCATCTTCCAGCAGCAGAGGGCGAAGGCGCAAGGAGAGTCCCTGCTGTGCCGCTCTGAGGAGATCTTCACCATCGAGCCGCTGGTGAGCCGCAGCTGAGAGCCCTCCTTCCTCCTCCTCCTCCTCCTCCTCCTCCTCCCTGGGGAGGTCCCTTGGCAGATCCTGCCCCCAGCTCCCGCAGAGGGAGTGGAGCTGGCAGGGCTTGGTGCACAAAGCCTTGGTGAGCTGCAGGGCCCTGGCAGGCAGCGAGAGCCTGCTGGCAGCTGAGCAAAAGAAGGGCACTGCCTCGGTGTCCTTCCAGCCCTCAGAGGGCTCTGCGGTGTTAGCTGCAAGGACATCCCCTCCGTGTGGCTCGGGGGCTGCCCAGAGGCTGTTAGAGCACTGCAGGTCCCAAACCACCTGAAGAAGGGAAGGAGAGGAGGCAAAGGGCAGCTGAGTTATGGCAATAGCAATCCCCTCCTGGAAGCCGGGCTTCCACCAGCTCTGAGTCTCCCTGCCAGTGTCACCTGTGAGCCTGGGCCCCAGGCTGGCAGGTTGAAAGGGGCTCTGGGAGTTGTGGTGCCCCTAGGTACAGAGAAGGGCTTGCTGCTGGTTCTGGGAGCCCAAGGCCACATCCTGCCACCAACCAGAGCCCTGACTCGGAGGGAGAGCATGGTCTGAGCTGGAGAATGCTGCTGTCTGAGCAGCATCTCATCTGGGAGTAAAGCCTGCAGGAATCCCAACCTCTTCTTGCTATCCAGAGAGGTGAAATGAGTGTGAAGGAAGGGCTCAGCTGCTCTTGCTGCTTCCTCCTGGAGCCCATGGAAGGCTGAGAGCCAGCAGCAGCAGCACCACTGCGCTGTCCCAGCACAGCAGCTGGCAGCAGCAGGATGGGAGCAGGAGGTTGTGGCAGAGCAGTAGGGATGTTGGAGGCAGTGGGAGGTGAGCAGCATCCTGTGGTGTGTCAGAGCTGCTTTGGGAGTGTGTTGGGGGCTCCTGCTTGGTGACAGCTGCACTGTGTCTCCACAAGCAGCTGAACCTGCTCTCCAGCTTGTGAGGGGCAGCAGTCTGGCTGCCCACAGCACTGAGTCCTGGTGCTCCTGGTAATGATGGAGGGACACCAAGTGCAGCCTGGCCTCAAGCCTTGGGAGTGGAAACCTTTCCTCACTGGCTCTGGGGATGTGCCACACTGTGCTCTAGGACTGCCTTAGAAGTGGGCTGCTCCATGGCTCTCTGCCCTTCTGCCCTGTCCAGCCTTCTCAGTCTCTTGGTTTCCCAGGCTTCCCTCCCCTCTGGAGCAGGTTCCCTTGCAGAGCTCTGCCTGTGCCTGTCTCTCCTCCCCCAGCCCAGCACATGTGGTGCTTGCTCCTCGCTCTCCCTTGGTGCTGTGAAGAAGGGCTGCAGGGCTGTGGCTGCAAACATGAGCTGGAAGCTTTGGTGATCAATGGTTTGCTGCCATCCTCTCTTCTAGGAGGGAGAGGTGTGGCCAAACTCCTCAGCTGAGATCCAGGTGACCTTTAAGCCCCAGGCAGCCAGAGTCTATGAAGCCAAGTTCTACTGTGACATCTCAGGTACAGCTCCATTCTGCTGCTCTCTGCCCCAGGCTGCAGGCCAGGCACAAGCAACCTTCCAGCCCCCTGGCTCCTGCTCGAGTTGCTAGGAAGGGTCAGTGGCCAACAGGACCCGTGCCTGCTGTCCCTGTGGCTCCCAGCTGCTCTGCTGTCCAAGGCCAGGGCTCAGGACACTGCCTCTGGACCACTGAGTCCAGAACATGTGAGGCAGGGAAGGGCTGAGGTTTCCTGCCATGGGTTTGCCAGCCTTTGCTCTGCTGGGAGGTGTCTGTGAAGGCCAAGGAGCTACAGAACACAGCAGCCCCTAAGCCCCTCTAGCCTGTTTCCCTCCAAGAGGAGTCCTCATAGCCTGGAGGCATCCTGGGGCTCCTGAGGTGGTAGGAGCTGAGTTCCAGAGTGCTGCCAGCCCCTGGATCTCCTCCCACTGGTCAGCTACTGCCAGCGCTTAGGTGGGGAACCCTGCTGAATGCAGGGTGCCCTCCAAAGGAGCATCTCTGGCCAGCAGGTGCTTCTCCCTGCCTGGGAAGTGTCTCCTGGCAGCTCTGAGGCTGTGCTTCCCCTGGGTGGCGTTGCTCAGGGCTTGCTCTGCTCAGCAGGAGGTCTCTCCCTGGCAAGCTGAGCCCCAGCAGCCTGCTGGATGAGCTCTGTGCCGCTGCTGTCTCCCTGCAGGGTGCTCAGGCTGTTGGTGGCAGCAGCCAGCACTGCCCCCTGAGTGACACCAGCTCTGCCCTTCCAGAGGTGGTGGCTGTGCTGTGCTAGCCCAGGGCAGGGAGTGCTTGTAGCCAGGTTCAGGCTTCCTTGTCCTTCCTCTCCATCTCTGCAGGGTGCTGCTCAGGCTGTGTCTCAAGGGTGGGAGCTCGCTGCCAGGCTTTCTCCACGGAATCTGATGGGTGTCCTCACCTCCAGAGCTCATGGAGGTCCAGCAGCCCAGCTCCCACTCTTGGAGGGTGCTGAAAGCACCAACCCTGCTCTGCTGCTTTGTTGATTTCCTTCCTGCCCCAAGCCAAGGGACACAGATGCCAGGGAACAGCTTTTGACTTGCCCAGGAATTGGGCCTGGTTCCCTTGGCCAGTGCCACCTCCAGTGTGAGCCCAGGGCTTGTGTTCCCAAAATGTCTTCCTGCCCCAGCTGCACTTGTCAGAGCTGGGCAAGGCAATTCTTGCTTCACAAAGTTGCCAGTGCTGAGCTGCTGGCTCTGGGCTTTCTGCTCTGCTGAGGGAGATGTCCATCCCTCTACAGCAGGGGTGGATCTCCAGGGCTTGTGCCAGGAGAGGTTTTGCATTGCAGAGCAATAAGAGAGCTACTTGCACACAGCCCTTGAGCTGCTCTGGGGCTCCAGGAGGCAGAGCTGAGCAAATGCTCTGTCTTGGGAGAGAGAAGCCTGCTCTTGACAGACCCTGCTGGGCCTTCAGGAGAGCTTCACTTCTTGCAGCCATTCTGTGGCAGATGAGCATTCCAAAGCAGCGGGTCCCCTGTGCTGCCAGGGTGGAAACTGTCCCAGAATCAAGGTCCCTGTGAGTTGAAAGAAACCAAGGAGTCAATTAATTTTGCTCCTTGATTCCTCCAAGCCCCTTGGCTGACCTCCTCAGACCTTGAGCATGTTTGACACTGAGGGTGGTGAGAGCCTGGCCCCAGTTGCCCAGGGAGGGGTAGGTGCCCCACTCCTGGAACCCCTTCAGGTCAGGTTGCTTGGGGCTCAGAGCCAGCTGCTGTGCCTGCAGCTGTTCTGCTGAGTGCTGCTGCTTGGGCTGGCTGCCCTTGGAAGCTCCCTTCCCACCTCAAGGCCTCAAGGAGTCATCCAATGGAACTCTCTCCCCAGGCCGTGAGGCCAGGCTGCCTCTGCACATCCAAGGGGAAGGCCGAGGGCCCTGGCTCTGCTTCAGCCTTGAGCAGCTGGACCTTGGGCAGGTGTTGGTTGGATCCAGCAGCAAGTCTGAGGTGAGCAGCAGGGGCTGGCAGGGCTTGGGGGGAAGTCCTACTATGGAGACAGGCTGTGGGAGCTGGGGCTGTTCAGGCTGGGGAAGAGAAGGCTCCAGGGAGAGCTCAGAGCAGCCTTCAGGAGCTGAAGTAGCTCCAGGAGAGCTGGGGAGGGACTTTGGCCAAGGGCTGGGGGAGAGGAGGAAAGGGAATGGGGTGAAGCTTGGGGAGGGCAGCTTGAGACTGGAAACTAGGAAGATTCTTTAGAGTGAGAGGAGGGAGAGCCTGGCACAGGCTGCCCAGGGAGGCTGTGGCTGCCCCCTCCCTGGAAGTGTTCAGGAGCAGGCTGGATGAGGCCTGGAGCAGCCTGGGCTGGTGGGAGGGCTCTCTGCCTATGGGGGGGGTTGGAACTGGATGAGCTGGAAGGTCCCTTCCAACCAACCCATTCCAGGATCCATTCTATGAAGTCCTGGCTGCTTGGCATCAAACCCCCAAAGGCTGAACTTCCCTTTGGCTTCTGCCAAGCAGCAGCAGGCAGCATCCTCTGCCTTTGCCAGCTGTCAGCTTGTGCTGCTCTGGGCTGGACCTGCAGGCCAAAAGCCCAAATGGAAACCGATTGAGATTCCCTCCCCCTTTCCCTTTCCTGGTAAGGTAAAGCAAATCAGGCAGGAGAAAGGAGAGGTAAGATCAGGGAAAAAATGGTCTGGAATCTGTTTGGGAGTGAAAAAAGGTAATTTTATCTATCTCTATGTATCAGTAACAGGGCAGGTTCCAAAGGGATAGGGTGAAGGGCAGGGGGCAAAGCATCCAAAGGCAGCCCCAGCTGGCACTGGATTCCCTTGGTGCCAGTGGCTGCAGCTCTTCAGGAGGTGTGGATGCAGCAGGGAGCAGCAGGGGGGGGATGCAGCAGCCCTGGGGAGCCTTCTGTGCAGCAGTGGCTGTGCAGGGGAAAGAGAGAGCAGGAGCAGAGCTCTGCCCTGCCTAGCAAGGCTTGCTGGGCAGGGAGGGGCAGTGGCATAGAGCCCCTTGGAGCCAGGGGACCCCTCCTCCTGGGAGGGGGAAAGCCAAGTCTCTCTCTGCCCAGCCAGAGCAGCTGGGGCTGGGCTCTTTTCAGCCCCCATCAAGGGGGGTGTAACCCTGCAGGGAGGTGCTTGGGCAGGACACAAATCAGCCTCCTGGAAGGAAAGAAAGTTCCTTAGGGGTTTCCATTGGCTGTCTTGCAGGTGATCCTGCACAACAAAGGAGCCATCCATGCCTCCTTCAGCTTGGTCCCTCCAACTACAGCTCTGGGCCCCTGCTTCAGCTTCTCCCCCTGTCAGGGCCTTCTCTTGCCAGATGAGTTCCAAGTCATCCAGGTCTGCTTCTGTCCCCCTGTCCTGGGGCACTTCACAGAGGAATTCAGGTTCAGTGTGGAAGGATGCCCTGAGCCTGTGACCTTGACTGTCAGGTGAGAGGCTGAGTGCAGCCCCCTGTGCTGTGAGAGCAGCTTTGCAGCCTGCCAGCAGCAGTGCAAGCTGCAGGCTCTGCAGTGCTCTGCAGCCAAGCCAAGGCCTCCTCTGCTGTGTCCCCCCAGGGGCTGTGTCTCTGCACCCCCTCTGCGCTTCGATGTCCCTTGCCTGCGCTTCGGGGACGTCTCCTATGGTGAGTGTGGCCTGGCCTTGGAGCACAGCCCGAGGGCTCTGCAGCCCCAGAGTGCAGCCTCAGAGCCTCCAGCACTGGTGGCCCTCCAGAGCAGCCTGCAGGAGGTTCAAGCAGGGCTGCAGGCTGCCTGGGCAGGGCTTTGCCATCCTGAGGGCACAGAGGCCCAAAGGACTGGCAGAGCAGGGTCTTGTGGGGTCCCTGATGGTCTGATCAGCCCCAGGCTGCCAGTCCTTGGCAGCAGGATGGCTGTGAGAGCCCCAGCAGGGCCCAGGGGCTGGGACTGCAGGAGGAGGGAGTTGAAGCTCTGGCCCAGCCCATAGCTGCTGTGGGTCAATGTTGCCAGGCTTGGAGACCATTTCCCCCCTGAGCTGCAGGGTGAGATGTTGCTTGGTGCTGGGAGGGCCACTGGTTGTCAGTGCCAGGGAATGTGGCCAAGAAACAGCTCTGCCTCAGGCCCTGGTGTGCTCAGAGCCCTGGGCTCCTTCTCCTTGCCCAGCAGAGGCCCAGCTCTGCTGCCTGAGCACTGAGCTGCAGGTTCTGCTGCTTCAGCTCAGGCTCCCAGAAGGCTTTTCCCTGAGGGGCTCTCAGCTCTGCCTGGGAAGCCAGTTCTGGGCTGACTGAAGAGCTGTGCTCAGCCTGGCCAGGATGCCTCTCTGTTTTCCTCCTGCTGAGGGACTTGGCTAAGAGAAGTGCTGGCCTTTGCTGAGCTGCAGCCTCCCCTCCCTCCATCCCTGCCCTGTCTCTTGGCTTCCTTGTGAGCAGACAAAGCCAGAGGGCTGCCAGCAGGCAGCAGCCTGGGATCCAAGAGGAGAAGAGTCCTCTCCAGCTGCTGGCCTGGAGAAGGCCTTTGCAGCTGCAGGCTCCTGGTGCTTGCTGTGCCCTGCTGGCCACCCTCTGCTGAGAGCAGCCTTGGCCTTCTTGGCCAGGAGGGCCCCTGGCTGCCCGATGGGGAACTTGTTGTCCCCCAGCAGTGCCAGCACAGAGCTGCTTGGCTTCCGCGGCAGCTGCAGCTCAGAGGGAAGAGAGCCAGAGGCCAAGGGCAGCCTGAGCATGTCAGGAGATTGCCTGCAGGAGGCAGAGGAGCTGTGTGCAGAGGTGCAGAGCTGTGTCCTTTCTCCTAGGCTTCCCTCACAGCCTGTTCTGTCGCCTGACCAACACCTCCCTGGTGCCTGTGGCCTTCACCCTCCGTGTGCCCGGGGACGGTGTGGCAGAGCCCAGCGTGCCCAGCACTGCCCAGGTGCTGGACAACTCTCTGCCCTCCTGGAAGAAGAGAGCCAGGAGGTGCCTCAGGCCCTGTGAGTTCACCATCAGCCCTGGCAGAGGCACCATCCCTGCCCTGAGCTTCCAGGACATCCAGGTAGGGAGCAGTGGGGCCAGAGGGGCTTCAGCAGCTGGGGCTGAGGCTGCCCTGCTCTGGGAGAGGGCTTCAGTGCTGCTGGCTGGGAGGGGGAGGCCAGGCAGAGCCCTGCAGCAGGGCTGGGCTGTTGGGAGCTGTGCTGCTCTGGGACTTGCCTTTGGAGCAGCCTTTGGAGCCTGCAGGCAGAAGCTGCAGCTCCTGCCCCCCAGGCTCCAGGCCAGAAGCCACTGCTGAGGCTTTCAGAGCTGCTTAGGCTGATTCCTTGGCCTGCAGCTGGGCAGAGGAAGGCTGAGGGCAGCAGGAGGCTGTTGCAGGGAGAGATGTGGCTGGAGGAAGCAGTTAGCTTCTCTGCCTGCTCTTCTCCCTCCTGTGCTGTGGGCAGGATGAGTTGGATTCCCTGCAGTGCTCTGCAGGGGGACTGCAGAAGCTGTGGTGGCTGTGAGCTGAGCAGGTTCTGCTGGGCCAAGCTTCTGCAGCAGCTTCCCCCTGCACAGCTGCAGTGGTTCTGCTGGAGGCAGCAGCTCTGCCCTGCACTGCTGCTGTTCCCTGGCCATGCAGTGCTGAGTGGCAGCCTGCTGGGGCCTGCATTCCTCTCACCCATGGCCTGGGAGCTGCCACAGGCACTTCTGCAAGCAGCTCTTGCCAGCAGCCTTGTGGTGCTGCCAGGGCCTGTGCTCTGCAGATGGAGCAGCACCAGGGCCAAGGCCTCCCTTGCTTCCCATGGCCTGGGAATGGAAAGGCAGCAGCTGTGGGGGTGCTGAAGTGTTTGGGGCTTTGCTCTCCCCCCAGGTCACCCTGTGCTCCAACACCCAGGGCTTGTATGAGCTGGCTCTGGTGGTGGATGTGGATGGTGTGGGCCAGGAGCTGCTGTCACTGCCCCTCACAGCCAGGTACCAGCACTTTCCTTGCAGGGTCTCTTGGTGCATCCAGCCCCTTGCATGTGGTTTGCTGGCTCCAGCTCCACAGGAGGAGCCTTGCATCATGAGCTGGTTCTGCCCAGGCAGAGCTGGGAGCAGCAGGGCTTGCAGGCAGCCCCCTGGAGGAGCATCATCCCAGAATGGCCAGGCCTGGCCCTGAGCCTTTTCCTAAAGGACACAGCAATTCTATGGCTGCTTGGCACTGCCCCTCCCCTGGCACAGCCTGGGGCCATTTCTCTTGTGCTGTCACTCGTTCCTGGGGAGCAGAGCCCAAGCCCCAGCTGGCTCCAGCCTCCTTTCAGGGACATGTGGAGAGCCAGGAGGGCTCTGCTCTGCCTCCTTTGCTGCAGGCTAAACGCCGCCAGTTGCTCCCAGCAGCTCTGCTCCTGCCCAGCCCTGTTCTCCAGACCCTTCCCCAGCTGTGTTGCCCTTCTCTGGACCCGCTCCAGCCCCTCAAGGCCCTTCTTGGAGGGGCCCTAAACTGCTGCCAGGATGTGAGGGGTGGCCTCAGCAGTGCTGAGCCCAGGGGGCCGATCCCTGCCCTGCTCCTGCTGGCCACGGGGTTGCTGATCCAGGCCAGGCTGCTGGTGGCAATTTGCAGCCACTCTGCTCTAGGCAGCTGTGTTCTGCTCCCTTCCATGCCACATGAGGGGTCAAGCAGCCTCTCCTCTGCCAGTGTCTCCATTGCCTCTGGCCCTCTCTCTGCCCAGGTGTGTGGTTCCTGCTCTGCGAGTGCCCAAGCCCGTGGTGACCTTCGGCCGCTGCTACCTGCAGCTCCCTGCCCAGCAGCTGCTGCCCCTGGTGAACGACAGCGACCTGCCAGGCTGCTATGCACTGCTGCCTCAGGTTGGCATCACCCCCACCCACCTCCTGCCCCCAGGGCTCAGCCAGGCTGTGCTGGGGAGAAAAGGGCTTTGGGAGAGAGAGACCTTGATGCTTTCCAGTCCATCCTACAGGTTTGCTGGGAACAGGAACCCACTGTCTTGGTCTGGAGAGGGAAAGAGCCTCAGTTCTTGTGAATATTCCTGTGTTAGGAAATTAGAGGCACAGAGGAGGCCAAAATAGCAACAGCTAGGCTATGTAGTACACAAATAAAGTGGATGGATCAGAAGGGGAGAGAGAGAGAAAATAGGGAGAGAGAGAAGAGGAATTCTATTGGCACCCCCCTCACCCCCCAAGACAGTTTGGGTCTGTGGAGGAAGGGTGCTGCAGCTTTGGCTGTGGAGGAGAGGTCATTGCTGTCCTCTGAGCAGCCTCTTCAGCTCCATGAGTTGTAGCAGGCAGAACTTAGGACATGGAGAGAGGGTTCCTTTTGGTCTGCTTCTTCCAGGGTCTCTGTCATTTTCCCTCTCCTGGTATGCTCTCCGTTTTCCTTCAGAGCAGCATTGTCCTGCCTGCTGCCTTGGCCTCCTCCTGCCTTGGCCTCCTCCTGCCTTGGCCTCCTCCTGCCTTGGCCTCCTCCTGTCTTGGCCTCCTCCTGCCTTTCCCTTCTCCTGCCTTGGCCTCCTCCTCTCTTGGCCTTCTCCTGAGCCAGTAGTTGCTCAGATCTGTGGAACAGCTTTTCAGAGGTGTGTGTTCCAGAGAGCAGGGATAGCAGTGGCCTCTGCCCCTTTCCAGGACAGCTGCAGTCTGCTTATCTCTGCACCTTCCTGAGAGGCATCCCAGTGGCTGCTCCCAGTACACATCAGCTATTGCCTGGGCAAGCAGCAAAGGTGATTTTACCTTTGTTGAGTCCCATCAAGAGAGCCAAGATTCAGTCTCTCTCAGCTGCCCAAATGTAAGCTCAGGAAGCAGGGAAATGGGAACCTTCCTGAGGATCAACTTTAGGCAGCAATTGAGACAAATGTAGGCAGCTCTTTGGGAAGCAGTTTGCGCTCTGGCTCTGGGGTGCTGTCATGCAGGAGAACTCAGAGGGTGGTGAGAAGCTGCTCTGCCAGCCCAAGCAGGGAGATTTGTGAGTGCAGCAGCTTTGGGACCCCCTGAGGATGCTGAGGCCATCCAAGTCTTGCCTTTCATTCTGTGCCTTCCTGCCAGGGATTTCAAACTCTTTGTGAGTTGCTGCTGTGGACACCTTAAGGGTTGACATTTCTCTACAAGTTCCCTCTGCAGTAACCTTTGATTGCCAGGATCAACCCAGGCTGGAGAGCAGCCCTATGGAGAAGCCCCTGAGGATACTGAGGGCTGCCAAGCTGCTCCTGAGCTGGCATTGTGCAGTACCAGCCCAGAGCCAGCTGTGCCCTGGGCTGGTCCCCAGCAGTGGGCAGCAGGGGCAGGGAGGAGATTCTGCCCCTCTGCTGAGACCCCCCCTGCAGTGCTGGGGCAGCTCTGGAGTCCTCAGCACATTCAGGGACCGGCTGGAGGAGGCCACAGCAATGCTGGGAGGCCTGGAAGCCCTCTGCTGTGAGGCCAGGCTGGGAGAGTTGGGGCTGTTGAGCCTGGAGAGGAGAAGGCTCCAGGGAGAGTTTCTGGTGGCTTTTCAGAGCCTGTTGGGAGAGGGGATGGCTTGAACTAAGAGAGGGAGATGTAGACTGGATAAGAGGAAGACATTTTTTCACTCTGAGGGTGGTGAGAGCCTGCCCAGGGTGCCCAGGGAGGTGAGAGATGCCCCTCCCTGGAACCTTTCCAGGCCAGGCTGTCAGGGGTGCTGAGCAGTCTGCTCCAGTTGCAGCTGTCCCTGCTCAGTGCAGGGGGCTTGGACTGGAGGAGCTTGAAAGATCCCTTTCAGCCCAGCCCCTTCTGTGCCCTTGCCCCTTCCAGAAGCACCAGGAGGATGCTGCTGTGCTGTACTCCAGCCCCGTGCCCTGTGGGATCATTCAGCCTCACAGCTCCGTGGAGGTGCCACTGAGCCTGGAGGCCCAGGTGCCAGGAGAGCAGCACACTCCTGCCCGTGTGGCCGTCTTTGGGCGTGCAGGACACCCCCTGGTGAGTGCTGGAGGGGCCTGCTCCGTGCCACAGGGCTTGCTGGAGCCTGAGGTATACAAGGCTTCTTGCAGGGCAAAGGGGGCTTGTACCACAGGGATCCCTGGCACTGGGTGAGGGGGAGAGGAGAGGCAGCGTGGTGCCCTCTGGGAGGGTGATCAGAGTGTGTGCCACAGCAGTGCCCTGGGGACAGGGCAGGTGGGGGAAGGAGCCAGCACTGTCCCTGCCTCTCCTCCTCTGCTCTTAGGAGAGGAGCAGCAACTGCTGCTGCCTTGAGGGTCTTGGGGAGGAGCAGCCAGGGACAGCCCAGAGTGCTGCTGAAGCAAAGGCTGGCTCTGGAATGAGTGAGAAGGTGCTGCAGCAAAGGCATCCAGGTGCCACCTCCAGTGCTCTTTGCTGCTTCTGCAAGAACACTGCTTTGGCTCAAGAGACCAAAAGGCTGCTGGAGTGCTGCCATCAGCTCTGTTCCTCAGGTGGTGCCAGGATTACCCCAGAGCACAAAGCAGAGCAGCAGCTTCCATGATCTCTCCTCTGCAGAGCCAGCTTGGTGCCAGCTAGGGCTGCTGGTCAAGGGGTAGCTTTGGGAGTGTTCCAAAAGCTGCTGCCCAAGCCTGGCTGTGCAGCAGCAGAAGCCAGGGAGAGTGGTTTGGGGCAAGGCTGAGCAGCAGCAGGGCTGGGAGCAGGCACAGGGCAGAGGAAGGAGAGCTGCTGGAGAGACTGCAGCCTGGGCAGGCTGCTTTCTTTCCCCCTGACAACAGCAGCTTGTGGCTTTCAGCTGGGGTCCCTCCAGAGCCCACCCTTGCTGCAGGCCTCCTGCTTCAGGCTTCCAACACTGCCAACTTCCAGCAGGCAGAGCTCTCCCCCATCCAGGAGCAGCCTCAGAGCTGTCTGACCCTTGCCAGCTTTCCCCATGGTGTTTTTCCTCTCTCCTCCCTGGAGCAGAAGGTCTCTTTGGTGAGCACTGGAGAGGGCCCAGTTGTCTCTGTGCAGCCCAGCCAGCTCGATTTTGGCAGCATCCAAGTTCTGCAGGAGGCCTCCCGGTGTCTGCAGCTCTGCAATCAGAGCCCCATCCCTGCAGCCTTCCAGGCAGAGGTGGTGAGTATCTGGAGAGGCTTCCAGTGGCAATGGCTGCTCTGTGGCCACCCGGGGCTCAGTTCTCCTCTGGAGCCTTTCCAGCTGGCTGCCTGAGAGAGCAAGCAAGATCTTCCACCCCCAGGTGGCCAGAGGAGCCTGGCTGTGGGGGCAGGTTCAGCTGGGGCAGCCCTCAGGAGCCCAGAGCTTGAGGAGATGTTTGAGCAGCAGTGAGCCTGGAGCCTGTTGCCAAGCTCTCCCTTTCCTTTGTGGAAGGTCTCTGGCTGTGAGAGTCATGGCTTTGGAGCTCTGGGATCACAGAATGCCTTGGGTTGGAAAAGACCTTTCAGATCCTCCAGGCCAAGCCTCAGCCCAGCACTGCCAGCTCAGCACTGAACCGTGGCCCTCAGCACCACAGCTCCAAGGCTTTGAAATCCCTCCAGGGATGGGGACTCTACCCCTGCCTAGGGCAGCCTGGGCCAGGCCTTGGCAGCCCTCAAGGGAAGGAATTGTTGCTCATGGCCACCCTCAGCCTGCCCTGGTGCAACTGGAGGCCATTGCCTCTTGTCCTATCGCTTGTACCTGGGAGGAGAGACTGAACCCCACCTGGCTCCAGCCTCCTTTCAGGGAGGTGTAGAGAGCCAGAAGGTCTCCCCTCAGCCTCCTTTTCTCCAGGCTGAGCAATGCCAGGTCCTTCAGCTTTGAACTGAGGACAGGGCTTTGAGCAAGCTGCTTTAGTTGAAGCTGTCCCTGCCCAGGTCAGGGGCTTGGAACTAGTTGAAGGTCCCTTCCATGCCAAAGCATTCTGTGACTCTCTGATCTTCTCCCTGGGATTTGCTGGAGGAAAGTCAACTTCTTGCAGCTTGTCAGTACTTCAAGAGGCCTCTAAGAAAGCTGGGGACAGACTGTTGACTAGGACTTGTAGTGAGAGGCCAAGAGGGCTAGTTGGAAACTCCAAGAGGGAGATTTCTAGCAGCTGTCCTGTGAGAGCTCAGTGCTGCCAGGCTGGAAACTCCAGCTGCCTTCCCCTGGCTCCTGCCCAATGCAATGTGCTTGGCTCGTGCCCAGCCTGCCAGCACATTGCTGCCTCCTGTTCCAAAGGGCAAAACCTCTCCAGGGATGCTGCAGGGTTTGGGCTGAGCAGGGCCTGTTGTCCCAAGCACAGCCCTGAAATGTGGAGCATGTCCCACTGCCCCCACGCTGGAGCCTTGGGAGCTGCAGATCTGCATGCCAGTGCATGTCCTGCTGGCCAGGGAGCACTCCCTGCAAGGAGGCTGGAGGAGGAAACAACCTTCTCTTGAGGCCGAGTGTCTCTGGGGCTGGTGAGGTGGTGGCTAATGAGGGGAGTCTGTGAGAGGAGGGTGGCACAGGGGGGGTGTCAGCTCCTGCAGAGGTGCTGCTTGCAGCCCCCCTAGCTCAGCTGCAGGCAAAGGAAGCCCTTCTGGTTTGTTGCCCTCACATCCTTGCTCCTCCAGCCCACAAGAGACCGAGGGCTGTGGCTCCTGGCCTCAGCTGGGCTCTGCCTTGTCTTGCAGTCTGGCAGAGGCTGGTGCTGGAGGGTTGAGCCCAGCCGAGGAGTGATCCCCCCCGAGGGCCAGGTGTCTGTGTCTGTCACAGCCCAGCTGGACGACACGGGGCAGTTCCAGGCCGAGGTGCAGCTGCTGGTGGAGCACAGCCGTGGCTACGGCATCCCCGTGCGGGCGCTCGGCGTCGGCAGCACCATCGTCCTGGACAGGCCCTTGGCTCCGCAGCTCAGCCTGGGCACTCGCTTCAGGTAGGTGTCCCTCAGCTCCTGCTGCTGCCGGGGGCTCAGCCAGGAGAAGCTCCTGGCTCTTCCAGGGCAGCCCCAGGGCTTCTTCAGGCTGAAGCCCAGCAGGAGCAGGGCAGGGCTTGTGCCCTGTGCTGGGCACCGCTGAGGATACAGTCGGAGCCCTGGGCTCAGGTTTGGGCTCCTCGCTCCAGGAAGGGCAGTGAGGGGCTGGAGCGTGTCCAGGGAAGGGCAAGAAAGCTGGGGAAGGCTCTGGAGAACAGGGCTGGGGAGGAGCAGCTGAGGGAACTGGGGGTGAAGAGGAGGCTGAGGGGAGACCTCAGTGCTGTCTACAAGAGCCTGGAAGGAGGCTGGAGCCAGGTGGGGGTTGGGCTCTTCTCCCAAGGAACAAGGGATAGGAGGAGAGAAGATGGCCTCAGGTTGCTCCAGGGGAGGTTTAGGTTGGACATGAGGAACAAATTCTTCCCCTAAGGGACAAGGCCTGGCCCAGGCTGCCCAGGGCAGTGCTGGAGTCCCCATCCCTGGAGGGGTTTCCTGGAGCAAAGGGTGGCCATGTCTGCCCAGCTGCACTTGGGCTTTCTTTCCAGGAAGGAACTTCCATTCCCATGGGACATTCCCTTGGGTTTCTGTCTGGCTCTGGTTGTTCATCTCTGGCTGTGGCTCTGTTTCCTCAGCAGCCAGAGCTGGGCTGGCTGCCCTGCTCCTCTCAGCCACACTCCTGCTGATCCATGTTCTTAGGCTCAGTGCTCTGTCTCAAACACAAGCCCAGCTGCTCTGGTCAGCAGAGGCTGATGAGGGCTGGATGCTTCCTAAAGGATGGAGGCATGAAAGGGATGCCAGGGCCCCCCACCAGCGAAGCCAGTGGTGCCCTGACCACCAGATAGGATCCTAGAATGGTTTGGTTTGGAAGGGATCATCTGGTTCCAACCCTCCTGCCACAGGCGGGCCCTGAGGAGTCCACACCCTGCAGCTCCCCGCTGGCATCTGCAGAGGAAGCCAACTGAGGCAGCAGCTGCCCAGGGGAAGCTGCAGTGGCCTGAAGCTGTTCCTCCATCTGCTTAGTATCACAGGATCAGTCAGGGTTGGAAAGGACCACGGGGATCATCCAGTTCCAACTCCCCTGCCATGGGCAGGGACACCCCACACTAGATCAGCCTGGCCAGAGCCTCATCCAGCCTGGCCTTAAACACCTCCAGGGACAGGGCCCCAACCACCTCCCTGGACAACCCATTCCAGGGCTTCACCACTCTCATGGGGAAGAACTTCCTCCTCCCCTCCAGCCTGAATCTCCCCACCTCCAGCTTCATTCCATTCCCCCTAGTCCTATCACTGCCTGAGATCCTGAGCAGTCCCTCCCCAGCCTTCCTGTAGCCCCTTTCAGATCCTGGAAGGCCACAATGAGGTCACCTGGGAGCCTTCTCTTCTGCAGACTGAACAGCCCCAACTCCTTCAGTCTGTCCCCATAGGAGAGGTGCTCCAGCCCTCTGCTCATCCTCGTGGCCCTTCCCTGGACACCTTCCAGCACCTCCAGATCCCTCTTGTCATAGGGGCTTGCAGCCAGGTCAGGCCAGCTCAGGGTCTGATCCAGCCTGACCCTCAGGCAGCCCTTTGCTAAAACTCTGCTGAGTGTGAAGCAGCAGGGGCTGGTGCTGCTCTGCCCACAGCAGCTGAGAGGATGTGCTTCAGGAAGCTTTCCCTGGCTGGGCACAACCAGAGCTGCTGCTGGGTGGGGAGAAGCTCAGGGGTAGGCAAGGGCTGGCTCCCGCTGAAGGTTTGAGCTAGGTCAGCAGTTCAGAGGTGGTTCCATTGCCAGCTGTGTGGTCAGACAGCAGCAGCAGCAGCTGGGTGAGTGCTGGGCAGTAGCAGCTCTCCTGATCTTTTCCATCTCTGCTCCTCTTGCAGCCTGGCTCCCTGCTGTTACAGCTTCAGGGTCACCAACCGAGGCCGCCGCACCCAGCGGCTCCGCTGGACCGTGGGAGGTTGCTCCCCGCCTGGCCAGCGCCGTTGGCTGCCTTCCCTCAGCAGCACCAAGGGCAAAGCTTCCTCCCAGGGCCCCCCTGCTGCCTGCCCTGTGTTTCAGCTTCGGCCCAAGAGGATGGAGCTGAGGCCAGGCCAAACGATGGAGGTGATGCTGGAAGGCTTCTCCAGCACTCCCCAGGTGAGGTCCCTCACAAGGGCTGAGCCTTCCCCATCAGATCACCTCCCCTGGGACTTGTCCTGCAGCCCCCTGGCACTGGCCTGAGAATGTGAGCAAGAGAGTGTTTGAAGGCCACAGGTTCCCCCTGGCAGAGTCCTCTGCTTTCCTTGCTGGCCACCATCAGTGGCTGGGGCTGCTCTGTGTTCCATCCTGCAGCACTTGCTGCTACCAAAGCAGGGGCTGAAGGCAGCTGCTGCTGTGGCAGGTGCCAAGGTGCCAGGTGCTGAGGCAGGAGGGAAGGGCAGAGAGAAGAAGTGACTCACAGCCTGGGAGCAGAGGCAGAAAGGAAGGCAGGAGGGCAGGTTTCCTGTGTCTGGGGGAAGCCAGCAGGGCAGGCAGTGGCTGGAGCTGCAGCATTTCTCCTCTGCAGACAAAGATGGGCAGAGGCCTTGTCTGGCACCAAGTGCTGGAGGAGAGGAAGGAGCCCAGTGCCAGCTCTGCTGATCAGGGCTGTTCATCCCCATGGCACCACTGCAACTGGCAGCTTAACTTGCTTTCCTGGGAACAGTGACACTTGCCCCAGGCTCCCAGCCAGCCCTGCTGTGCCAAGGGCAGCCAGGTCTTGCCAGCACCCTTGGATGGGTCGCTGGGCCTCCTCCTGCCTGGAGCCTTCTGCCAGGGGAATGCAGCTCTGCAGAGGAGCTGCAGCCTGATGTGCACTGCTGAGCTCCAGCAGCACAGAGGTTGAAGTGGAGAGGGCTTGGACTGGATGACCTTGAATGGTCCCTGCCAAGCCAAGGCAAGCCATGAGATGATTCTCTGTGGAACAGCTCTAGAGGAAGCTCCTGCTGATGTTCATGTTTTGAAGGGTGTTCTAAAGGCTTGCCTCAAGAGTGGCTTGAAGAAGACTTCGTTGCTCACCTGGGTGGCTGTATTGGGGCTGTCCCCATGCAGTTCTGAGCCCAAAGGTTTTGCTGAGGAGGAGCAAAAGGCACCAAGCTGTTGAGTGCAGTGGTGAGAATGTCTCCCTGGAAAGCTGGCAGGGGCTCTGTGCAGCCAGCTGTGCCTGCCTGGCCCTGCAGTCAGAGCCAAGAGCTCTGGGAGGAGTTGGTGCTGTAGCAGAGGAAAGAGCCAGCAGTGGAGAAGTGATCCCAGGAGCTGTCCAGAGCAAGGCTTGGCTGTGAGCCCATCCAGCTTGAGAGAGGACTTTGCTGGGACATGCAAGGCAGCTCTGTCCTGGGGAGGTCTCTTTTCAAAGCAGCTCTGGGAAGGAGGGCAGGAGGCATCCTAGTGGGGAGTGATCCCTCCTTGACCTGAAGGCATCTGCCTGTGGGGGGGTTCCTGTGGGTCACAGAATCCCAGCATGGGGGAGGTTGGAAGGGACCTCTGGGGATCATCCAGCCCAATCCCCCTGCTACAGCAGGGGCACCCACAGCAGGTTGGCCAGGTGCCTCCATCCTCTTGCCCCTCACCCTTTAGCTCTTGCTGAGCATGAAGAAGATCTGCTCTGGGGCTGCTCTTCTTTTTGAGGGGGTTGGACTAGAAGACCTTTGGAGGTCCCTTCCAGCTCAGAGCCTTCTGTGCTTCTGTGTGATTCTGTGATGCTCCAGGCTCAGCAGCTCCAGGTCTCAGCCTTTCCTCCTCAGAGAGGTGCTCCAGGCTCCTCAGCATCTTTGTAGTCTTTACTGGGCTCTCTTCAGTAGTTCCCTGACTACTTTGAACTGGGCAGCCCCAAACTGGACCCAGCTGTGGCCTCAGCAGGGCAGGATGGAGGGGGAGGAGAGCCTGCTGGCCACAGTCTCCTTCAGGAATCCTCTTGGCCTTCTTGGACACAAGGGCAGCTTGCTGGCTCGTGGGCAGCTTGCTCTCCAGCAGCACTCCCAGGTCCCTGTCTGCAGAGCTGCAAGCTCCCAGCAGGCCAAGGCCTCAGCTGTGCTGGGGCAGGGGTTGTTCCTCCTCAGGAATCATTTCCACTGAGCTTCCAAGGCAGAGCTGACTGCCCTTGGCCTTTCTGTCTCCTGTTTTTCTGCCCAGTTCCATCTCCATCTTCATTCCATCAGCTCCTCCAGCTTTCTGTAGCACTGTGCTCAGCACTGGGGCACATCAAAGGAAGAACCCTTTGGGGCAGGGATTGTCCCTGGCAGCACAAGCCTCCCCAGAGCTGTTTGTGGCTGTTGGCTGCAGCCTGATGGCCACTGGAGTGCAGGAGAAAGGGGATGCAGCACAAGCTGTGGAGGGCAAGGGGAAACCAGCAGTGAGGGGGGCAGTGGCAGGGCCGTGGCTGGTGGCTGGCAGATGCAGGCTGTCCTCTGGCCACCCTGCTGGCAGCCCCCATGTGCCCTGTGGCTTCTCCTGCAGGCGGTGAGGGAGCAGCTGCTGTGCCAGGCCGCGGTGGGCAGCGAGGCCAGGAGCACCCAGATCCTGCAGGTGGAGCTCAGCTGCCAATTCATTGCTCCTGCCCTGCAGATGTCCTCCACAGCAATCACTTTCCAGGTGGAGAAGGTGAGTGTCTGGCTGGCATCCTGGCCCTGGACCTGCTGGCTGGAAGCTGTGGCTGTGCTTGGCTTCAAAGGAGGAGGGAAGAGAGCTGCTCTGAGTCCCCAGGGCTTTGGCTGTTGACTGCAGCAGGACCAAGCTTTTGCTGTTAGCACTGAGCTCATTCTTTGCTGCCCTGGGGCTGGCAACAGCCTCAGCAGCACTGCTTTGCTCTTGTTGGTGTGGCACCACTGAGGAGAGTGGCCCCAAGCTCTTGTCCCCCACCCTTTAGCTCTTGCTGAGCACTGATCAGATCCCCTCTGGGGCTGCTCTTCTCCAGGATCAAGAGCCCCAGGGCTCTCAGCTCCTCCCAGAGCTGCTCCAGGCCCCTGAGCATCTTGGCACTGTAGCAGGGGCAGCAGGAGCCTGGAGGTTGCTGGCTGGCTGTGCATACTCAAAGCCAGCCTTAGGCTCCTGCAGGCTCTCTGCTGCATCCTGCTTGCTTGTCTCCTCTGCCCAGCACCCCTGGCCTTAGGAGGCTCCTAGAGGCATGAGTGTAGGTGACTGCAACTCCTCTTGTGCTGCTGTCCCCAGGAGAGGACAGGCCACTGCAATCAGATGGGCTGGATCTCTTAGCAGCAGCTGCCTCCTCTCAGGGGCCTGTTCCCTGCACATTCCTGAGGCTGTTCCCCCTGGGCAATGCTGTGGTTTGCAGCCAGCAGCAGCATCTGCTGTGCTTGGAGAAAGCCCTTCCAGAAGGGGAGAAACCTATCCAAAGAGTCCAGAGGAGCTGTTGGGAGCTCTGGGGGCTGAAGGCTTTGGAAAGGCAGCGGGTGGGGAAGGAGGGCCCTGGGCACTTGGGGGTGAGTGATGCTTCTCTCCTGTGCTTGCAGCAAGCAGGGGATGTCCTAACTCCTCTGGCCCAGCCTCTGGCTTTGAAGAACATCTGCCCCCTGCCCCTCAGCATGGTCCTGGCCTTAGGGCAGCCCTTCTCTCTCTGTGATGTGGAGCAGCAGCCCCTGCCTGCAGATGCTCAGGTGAGCAGCCCTGGGCCTTGCTGCTGCTGGAGTGTGAAGAGGGAGCAGTGTGGTGGTGTGCTCCTGCTGGGAGGGCCTCCAGGAGAGAAGCTTCTGCAGAGCCAGCAGTGAGCCTGAGCTGAACCAGGGTGGAATTGAGTTTGCTGGAGGAAACAAGGCATCATCTGGATGGGGAAGAGAGCCATGGGATGGTTTGGGCTGGAAGAGACCTTTCAGATCATCAAGGCCAACTGTGAACTTCTCACTGCCAGCTCACTGCTAGATCATGGCCCTCAGCAGCAGATCTCCATGCCTTTGCACTCCCTCCAGGGATGGGGACTCACCACTGCCCTGGGCAGGCCTGGGCTAGGCCTTGACAGCCCTTGTGAGGAAGAAATTGTTCCTCCTGTCCAACCTAACCCTCCCCAGGGGCAGCTTGAGGCCCTTTCCTCTTGCCCTGTGGCTTGTTCCTTGCTTGCTCCTTGCTCCAACCTCCTTCAGAGTCCTGGCTCTAGGAGATGAAGAGAAGGGATCAAACAACTTGTGGGCAAGCCATCTAGTGAAGCTGTCTCCTGGAAGCCATCCCAGCAGCCCTCCTCAGCTGTCTGTCTGCTCCTCAGGAGCAGCTTGCTGCCTTCAAGGGCAGCCCTGCCTTTGAGAAGGCTGAGGGTGCTCCTCCAGCCACTGCCTGCCCCCTGTGCCAGCGGCAGGTGCTGGGCACAGGCTCTGCCAGGCACGTGGTGATGTGGGCATGGGCACCACTCCTGTGCAGCCCTGGCAGGGGGGTTGGACTGATGACCTTTTGAGGCCCCTTCCAAGTCCTAACCTTCTGTGCTTCTGTGCCGGTGCTCAGCCCTGCCAGGCCCAGGCTGCAGTGCTGGGAGGAGCAGAGAGTGCAAACGGCCTTGGCCTGCCAGGGTGCTGCTCTGGGGGGGGCTTTGGTGCCTCTGCAGAAGCCTGAGCTGGGCTGGGCCAGCAGTGGGGTGGGGCTGGCACAGGCAGGCCCTGCTGGAGCCACACTTGGGGCACTGCCATGGTTGTGAGCCCTGGGGATGGCCTCCCACGGGTGCTGGATGCTCTTCCTCTCCTTGCAGCCCATGAAGCTGGAGGCAGGGCAGGAACTTCCCCTCTGCATCAGCTTTAACCCTGCTCATGAAGAGGGTTTGCACTCCTGGCAAGTGGAGCAGGCTCTGAGGATCCAGTTCCTGGAGCACCCTCATGAGGAGCAGGTCCTGCTGCGGGGAGAAGTCTGCTGCCCCAGCCTGCACTTCCAGAGCATGGCTGTGGACTTTGGCTGCATCCTGAATGACACTGGAGCTGTGCAGAGCCTGGAGATGACCAACTGCAGCCAGCTGCCTGTCTCCTACTGCTGGCAGCTGCTGCCAGCCAGCCAGGGCAGCCAGCTGAGGTATGGCCACCTCTGCCCTCTCCTTGCAGCTCTTCTGCTTCCTGCTGTCCTGCTTGTGCTTTGCAGAGACCAAGGTGGTTTCCCTGGGCTCTGGCCAACTGCTTTCCCCTTGGCCTGGCAGGAACAAGCCCTCCAGCTGTGGCCAGGCTGGGTGCTCAGGTGTCCTCCAGCACTCTGGGGATGGGCAGGGGACTGTTCTGCAGCCCAGCCAAGACTAGAAGACATTGCCAACACTTTTCCTGCAGCCCATGACCTCGGAGTCCTGCTTTGTCCCTGGAGCTCCAAAGCCCTGCTTGGGCCCTGGGACAAGCAGATACAAGTTGGGAGCTCTCTGCCTTCCCTGCCAGCCCCAGTTGTTGTCAGTTCAGTACTAAGAACCTCCACTGCCCCCACAACAGTGTGTCCAGTGCTGGCTCCCCAGCTCAGGAGAGCCAGGGAGCTACTGCAGAGAGTCCCAGGGAGGCTCCAAAGATGCTGGAGGGGGCCTGGAGCAGCTCTCTGAGGAGGAAAGGCTGAGAGCCCTGGGGCTGAGAGCCTGGAGAAGAG
The DNA here is from genome assembly GCF_026170545.1 of Melanerpes formicivorus. Lineage (NCBI taxonomy): Eukaryota > Metazoa > Chordata > Aves > Piciformes > Picidae > Melanerpes > Melanerpes formicivorus. The sequence continues at coordinate 95,734 of NW_027142577.1, read as the reverse complement.
CAGCCCCAGAGGATCTGATCAATGCTCAGCAAGAGATACAAGGTTGGGGGCAAGAGGATGGGGCAAGAGGATGGTGCTGGGCTCTTAGTAGTGGTGTCCAGTGACAGGACAAGGGCCTGCTGAAGCCTGGAGCTTCCATCTGAGCTGGAGGAGAAACTTCCTTGATGGGAAGGTGCTGGATTGGCACCTCAGAGGTGAAGCCTGCCTGGCAGCCAGCCCCTGCTCCAAGAGCCTCCCCCTTCAGGCAAGCAGAGGCCACTCCTCTGTCCCCCCAAGCACAGCTGCTCTGCTGCTGCCAAAGCACAGGTGTCCTCTTGCCCCCCAGCCTTTAGCTCTGGCTGAGTGTTGAGCAGATCCCCTCTGGGGCTGCCCTGCCCCAGGCTCCACAGCCCCAGGGCTCTCAGCCCCTGCTCTCACCTTGCCTCTTTAGAGACAAAGCCCCAGCTCCTAGGGCTGCTGCAGGGACAGGTTGAGGGCTCAGGCAGTTCCTGATTGCAAGCTGCCTGGTAGCTTCTTTTTGTTCCACCTTCACCTGCCCTGGAGTGGTGCCAGGGATGGGGCATCTGCCCCCTCCTCAGGCAGCCTGGGCCAGTGGCTCACTGTTCTCAGCACCACAAATGTCTTCCTTCCATCTGCTCTGACTCTCTCTCTTTGAGTTCACCCCCACCCCCCCTTGGCCTGTCACAACAAGCCCTGCTCCAAAGGCTGTCCCCAGCTTCCTTGTAGGCCACTGGAAGGTCTCTGCTGGGCTCTGCCCCTTTGCTTCTTCAGTCTCCCTCCCACTCCTACAGTGTGTGTCTGGTTTCCCTTGTGGTGCCCTTCCTGCCTCCCCACAGGGCACCCAGCCCTGGCCTCTTCTCTGTCTGCCAGCAGCCAGGTGCCCACAGCTCTGCTGTGCCAACCTCCTCCCTGGGCAGCCCTGAGCCTTGCCCTGCTCCCTGCTGGTGTGGAGCTGCTGGGGCAGAGCCCTTGCTGAGCTCAGAGCAGCAGAGCCCAGGGGGGAGCTGCTGGGGCAGTCTCCCCTGCCTGCCCCTGCAGTCCCTGCTCACAGGGCTGTTCTGTTCCAGGTGCAGCCTCCCAGCCCAGGCAGTGCAGGAGGAGGGAGCCTGCTGGCAGCCTTGGGCCTCTGCAGGGAGCAGCTCCAGGGCTGGGGGTGTGGAGGAGCCAGCCCAGGCCCTGGGAGCAGCTGGGGATCCTGCCCAGGAGCCAGCAGATGCCAAGGACTCCCTGGAGGCAGAGGTAGATTTTCTGGGACACCTGCTGCTCCTCCTGCCTCCCAGTTTGCCAGCAGAGCCCTGCTGCTGCCACCCTCCCTTCTCACAGCCCTGCAGCCACTGCCCTGAGAGCAGGAGGGGCAGCAGCTGGCAGCTGGACACAGGGCTCCTGCCTTTGGGCTGCTCTGCAGGGTGGAATGAGGCTTGCTGCTGGGAAGGCTTTGAGCTTCCTTCTGTGCCAAGCCAAGCCCTCAGCCCCATGGGCCAGCTGCTCAGCCCCACTCCTTTGCCCCTCCCAGCCTCAGCCAAGGGCTGGGATTGCAGAGCCAGCCAGGGAGCTGGCAGGGGGCAGGAGGGGCACTGACACAGAAGACTCAGCCCTGCCTGGTGCTTCATCTCTCAGGGAGATGGAGCTCTGCTTAGGCCCAAGGATGTCCCAGCACCATTCCTGCAGAGCCTGCTGCTGGCCAGGCCCCAGCACCAAGCACTGCAGCTGCCTGAAGCAGCAGAGCCTCTGGAGCTGGAGGAGCAATCCCAGAAGCCTCTCTCAGAAACAGGCCTCAGAAGGCCAGAGCCAAGGCTCCTCTGGCAAGGTGGCACCTCTGAGGTTACAGATGAGCTCCCAACTGCTGCCAGGCAGGAAAGCATCTCAGCTGCCTTCTTCAGGAAGGTGTCCTGGGAATAATGGCCTGGGGGAGATCCTCAGCTCTCCAGCAGCCATGAGTGCACAGGATGAAACCAAAGCACCACTGCAGAGCTGGGCCAAGCACTTCCTCAGTTGTCCTTTGCCTCTTTGGGAGTCTGACTGGCAGCTCTGTTCCTGGTTTGCTCCTGGAGACCCTAAGCTGTCCAGGCAGGAGGCTCTCAACATGTTCTTTGGGCAGGAGGGAGCAGAGCTGGACTGGCAGAAGGGTGCAAAATGCCCCCTCAAAGTTTCTGCCAGGCCTCTCAGCTTGCTCCTGCAGGCTTGGGTGTAGGAAGTGAAGCTGGAGCCCAGGCCTCATCTGTGGCTGGGCTTGGAGCCACACTCAGCAGATGCCATGGGCACAGCCAGACTTGATTTGCTCCCAGCTCCCATCTCAGCTGCCCCTGGCTTGATGAGGTGCTGGAGCCTGCAGCAGAGTGCTCTCCCCCAGAGCAGCCACTTGCTCACTGCAGCCCTTGGGGCTTGCTTTGCAGCTGCTGCTGCTGTCCAGTGCTGTGGAGCTGGGAGGTGCTGTGGAAGCTCTCCCTTTGCCCCAGGCCAGGGCTGCTCTCCTGCCTCCCTCTCCCTGCTCAGCCTCTCCACCTCTCCTCCCTCCCCAGGTGTTCGATGTGCTGCCGCTGCATGGGCTGCTGCAGCCGGGCCAGAGCCAGCAGGTCACCTTCAGCTTCTTTGGCCACCCTAACACTGTGGCCTGTGCCAGGGCTCTCTGCAGGGTGCAGGGAGGCCCCAGCTACGAGCTCAGGCTGCGTGGGGAGGCCTCACTCATCAGCTACCTCCTGGACACCACGGAGCTGGACGTGGGGCTGCAGGTAGCGCAGGCTTCTCCTTGCCTGCAGCCCTGGCTGCTGGGGGCTGCCTGCCTGGGGCTAGGGCCAGCTGCTGTGCTGGCTCCAGGGCTTGGCAGCACCACCTTGGAGTGCTGCCTCCTGCTGCCAAGCTCCACCCCCACCTCAGCTGGGAAGTCCTCCTCTCCAGGGCCCCTGGAGGTGCCTCCTGGGGTGGGCAGGAGGCCAGCGCTGCCCTCCAGAGGGCTGTGTTCTCCAGCCAGCAGCTGCTGAGCTGCTGCTCAAGCCTGAGCTGCAGGAAGAGGCTGCTGTAATGCTCTTGGCTCATCAGCAACAGAAAGCCAAGAGGAAGCCCTCTTGGGCTTGCCAGTCCCCATCCTGGGGGGAATGTCCCAGAGTCAGCCCCACTTCCCTTTTCAGTTCCCCCCCAGCTGTTTCCAGCTGTTGGCCCTGTGCTTGGTGCTCTGTCTGCCCTGTGTCCCTGCCAGCTCTGCAGGTGCCTTTGCCTCTGCCATGTGTTGATGCCAGCTGCTTTGCTCCAGCCAAGGCTTTGAGGCCCCCTCCAGGTGCAGAGAGCTCAGCTCCTCTCTGCTTCCATGCCTGATCTCTGGGTGCTTGGTGCTGTGCCTCTGCAGGGTGCCCCAAAGCTCAGCTGCTGTGCAGGGCCAAGAGGTCCCTTGGGGCTGGGGGTGCCCAGGTGAAGCTGGGAGCCAAGTGTCCAGCTCTGCTCTGCTGCTCTGCTGCACTGCCTCCCTTGGCTCCTTCCCCAGTGCCAGCTGCAGGAGATGCCCAGTGCCAGGCCTGTCTCTAACTGCCCACTCCTCTCTCCTCTCTGCAGCTGTGGGACGTGGTCACAGAGGTGGAGCTGACCCTGCAGAACTGTGGGAAGCTGCCCTTCCCCTTCGTGGTGCTGAGCCCTGGCACGGGCACTGCCCGCAGCCCCCTGCCCGCTGTGCCCCTGGTGGTGCCCAGCACGGTGAGGATGGGGGCAGCACAAGGGCCTGACCCTGGCCCTGTGCCAGCCTGCCCTGGCTGGGCTTGGAGGGGAAAACCGGGGAGAAAGAGAAGAGCAGGAGGGAACTGTCCCAGCAGCAGGCAGGGCTGGGAGCTGTCTCTGCTGAGGGGATGCAATCACAGGATCCTTTGGCTTGGAAGAGCCCTTTCAGATCCTCAAGGCCAGCTGGGAGCTCAGCACTGCCAGGCCAGCCCCAAACCCTGGCCCTTGGCACCACATCTCCACAGCTTTTCAGTGCCTCCGGGGCTGGGGACTGCCTGCTGCCCTGGGCAGCCTGGGCCAGGCCTTCACAGCCCTTGTGGGGAAGAAATTGTGCCTGATGGCCAACCTCCCCCTCCCCTGGCACAGCCTGAGAGCATTTGCTCTTGTCCTGGGTCACCTCCTGTGGGAGCAGACAGGAACTGCCCTGCCTGCCCCTGCAAGGGCTGCCCAGGAGACTGCCTTGCTCTTGCCTGGCCATGAAGCTCCTGTGCCAGGAGCTGGAGCAGCCCTTCCCTGCTCCTTCACCCCTCCAGCTCTGCTCCTCTGCAGCAGCTGGGGGGGGCAGTGAGGGGGCCAGGGCTGAGCAGGGCTGGAGCAGTGCAGAGAGGAGTTTGCAGCATCCCAGCAGCCTGCCCTAGCTGCAGCTGTCCCTGCTCACTGCAGGCCTGAAGGAGCTGCTGGCACAGAGGCTGGCTGGAGCTTCTGTAGTGAGTGGTGGTCCCCAGGGGGCAGGAGCTGGTCAGGACCTGAGGGAGCTGCTTGAGAGGGTCCAGCCAAGGGCTCTGAGGGGACTGGAACATCTGTCTGGTGAAGAAAGGCTGAGGGGCTTGGGGCTTTGTAGCCTGGAGAAGACAAGACAGAGGGCAGATCCCCTCAGTGCTTCTGAAGCCTTCAAGGGGACCCAGGGGGCTCTGGCCAAGGCTTTGTCAGTGGTGCCCAGGGAGAGGACAAGGGGCAATGGGCACACACTGCAACAGCCAAGTTCCATCTGACAGCAGGAGGACCTTCTGTGTGTTGAGGGCAGTGGGGCACTGGGGCAGGCTGCCCAGAGAGGCTGTGGAGTCTCCTCTGGAGCCATTCCAAAGCCTCCTGGCTGCACTCCTGTGCAAGCTGCTCTAGGTGACCCTGCTCTGATGATCTCCAGAGGTCCCTTCCAAGCCCTGTGATTCTGTGACCTTGAAAGGTCCCTTCCCAGCCAAAGCCTTCCAGGATTCTGTGACCTCAGCTCCTGAGCCTTGGGTGGATGTCTCTGGGCTGGAGCAGCATTCCTCTCTCAGGCCCTTGGTGCCATGGGCAAAGGAAGCCAAATGGCTTCCATCTTTCCTCCTGCCTGCCTCCTGCAAGAGGTGCCAGGCTCATGCCCTCTTCCTGCCAGCTTCTGAAGGCACAGCTCTGCTTGGTGCTGCTGTGGCAGCGTGGATGGTGCTGGCAGTGGGGCTGGGCTGGCTCTGGCTGTGTCCTGTGCTGGAGTGGGGGCTCAGGGGGCAGGTCCTGCCCCACTCCTCAGCTCCTCCCTGCAGCCTGAAGGGGAGCAGGGACCTGCAAGTGCAGCCCTGTGTGCAGTGGGCAGCTGAGGAAGGCTGCAGATGTGTCCTGTCACCCAGAGCCAGGTGCCTCTGGATCTGCTTCCTTTTGCTCTGGCCTGGGACAGCTCTTCTGGAAGCCAGAGACACTTCTGGAAGCCCCAGTGACACTTTCTGTTCTAGATCTTGTCCTAGGCTCTGCTGCTGTGTGGCCAGAGATGTGTTTGCAGCTCACAGAATCACAGGATTGTCAGGCTTGGGAGGGAGCTCAAGGCTCAGCCAGTTCCAACCCCCCTGCCATGGGCAGGGACACCTCACCCCACAGCAGGTTGCTCACAGCCACCTCCAGCCTGGCTGCAAACACCTCCAGGCAGGAGGCTGCCACCACCTCCCTGGGCAGCCTGGGCCAGGCTCTCACCACCCTCATGGGGAAGAACTTCTTCCTAACACCCAACCTGAATCTCCCCCTGTCTAGTTTTGCTCCACCCCCCCAGTCCTGTCCCTCCCTGACACCCTCCAAAGTCCCTCCCCAGCTTTCTTGGAGCTGCCTGCAGAGACCTGAAGGCCACCAGAAGGTCTCCTGGGAGCCTTCTCCTCTCCAGCCTGCACAAGCCCAACTCTCTCAGTCTGTCCTCAGAGCAGAGCAGCTCCAGCCCTCTGCTCCTCCTTGTGGCCTTTCTCTGGAGCTCAGCATGAGCCAGGGCAGGCTCCTGCACCCTGAGTTGAACTGCACAGGCAGGAGGTTTGGTGGGAGTCCCAGGTGGGGCTCAGAGCCCTGGACACCCACCTGCACTCCCAGGATCCCAGGAGGGGGGGTGGTTTGCAAGGGGCCTCTGGGGGTCATCCAGCCCAACCTCCTCCTTCCAGCAGGGCACCCCCAGCAGCGTGCCCAGGGGGGTTGGAATCTCTCCATAGGAGACTCCACAACTTCTCTGGGCAGCCTGCTCCAGGCCTCCAGCACCCTCACAGCAGAGAATTTTCTCCTCCTGGTCAGCTGGAACTCCCTGGGTTCCAGCTGATGCCCCTTGCCTCTTGTCCTGTCAGTGGGCACCACTGACAAGAGTCCAGCCCCATCCTCTTGTCCCCCACAAGCCCTTTAGCTCTTGCTGAGCTTTGAGCAGAGGCCCTCTCTGGGGCTGCTCTTCTCCAGGCTCAACAGCCCCAGGAGTCTCAGCCTCTGAGCCTCACAAAGATGCTGCAGGCCCTCAGCATGTGTGTAGTCTCCCTTGGACTCTTTCCAGTAGGTCCCTGTCCCTTTTGAGCTGAGGAGCCTAGTGGCCACCACTGAGGTGCTGTGAGAGGAGCTGCTGGCCCTGCAGAGGGCAGGGGCACTTCCCTTGCCTTGCCCAGCACTGCTGCTGGAGCTTTGCTTGGTCAGGCCTGGCTCCTGCTGGCTGAAGGCAAAGCCTGGGAGCAGCAGAGCTGTGCTGGTGCTGAGCAAAGGCCAGGCTGTGCTGAGGGAAGGCCTCCTCCTGCTCTGGAGGGATTCCAGCTCCCCCTGGCCATGCTGCTCTTGGGCAAGCTGCTGGGGGTGCCCTGCTTTAGCAGGGCAGTTGGAGTGATGACCTCCAGAGGTCCTTTCCAGCTCTCCCCACGCTGGCACTCTGGAGGGGACCTGGCAGCCTGGGGCAGGAGACAAGCTCTTGGAAAGCAGACAGCTAGAAGGTGCTGCTGTCTGCTGTCTTCTAGAGGAGAACCTGGCTGAGCATCACCCCCTCCATCAAAGCCTCTTTGGTGCATTCCCTCCCTGCAGGGTAGCCTTGGAGCCGGCCAGCAGCAGGTGCTGAAAGTCTCTTACCTGCCAGAAGCGCCTGGGGCCTTCTGCAAGGCTTTCCAGCTCCAAGTGGGTCACCTGGAGCCGCAAGAAGTCTGCCTGAAAGGAGAGGGAAGCTTTCCCAGGCTCTGCCTGCACCTGCCCAGGAACATCCAAGGTGAGCACTGCCTGGCTGCTCCTCAGGATGCTCCCCTGGGCTTTCCCCCAGGGCCTACCCCCAAGGCTGTCAGAGCAGCACTGGTGGCTTCCCCAGGCTCTGCAAGTCCCTGTGGGCTCTGTCCCAGGAGCCACCCTGCAGAGCTGGGTTTGCACCAGCTGGCTGGGGCTGAGCTGCTCCTCTGGGGGAGGAAGCTGGGCAGGGCTGAAGCTCAGCATGCAGGCAGGAGGAGCAGCTCCCACTGCCCAGAGCTGCTGGAAGAGTGTTTCTGGGAGAGGCGGTGTGGGGAGGGGGCTGCCCAGCTCAGATGCCCACACTGCACTCTGGGGGGTTTCTGCCTTCAGGAAATGAGAAATATGAGAAGGCCTTCAGGAAGGTGAAAGAAAAGATGGCCAAGGACAGTGAGAGAGATGGAGAAGTTGTCCTGGGGGAGGCTGCAGCCACAGAACCAACCCCAGATGACTTGGCTGCCACGGTGAGAACAGCTGCTGCCCTGTGTGGCAGGAGCCAGCCTCTCCCCCTTGTGTCACTGCATCCCCTTGTACCCCACAACAGGCTTCTTGGGGCCCTGCTAGCAGGTGGGACCTCCCTGCCCACACTCAGCCATGACTCTCATCAGCTGAGTGCTGCCCCAGGGGCTGTCCAGCCCTGGAGGTTGTCCCTGCTGGAGCTGGAGGAGCTTCCTGGCAGCTGGCTGAGATCCTGCAGGCCATGCTCATGGGGGTGAATTGATGGGGCCCCATCCCTGGGCTGTTTGTTCCTCCCAGGCCAAGCCCTGCCAGGTTTGCAGAGCTTGAGAGCAGCAGCCTGGGCTGGCCCTGGGACTGTGCTCAGCTCTCATCTGCAAGAGGCAGCAGCTCTCTCCTGGTCTCCTGCTCCAGAGGGCTTTTGTCCAGCTTGCTTCGGCACTCCCTGTGGGCAGGCAAATCCCTGGAGCTCTGAGAAGTTCCTGGCTTGTCCATCTGTGTCTGGCATAGCTTTGAAGGCAGTGTCTGGGCAGGTGAGGGTGCTGGAGCTGGTAGCTCTGGAGAGAAGGTGCTGCCCAAGAGAGCTGGAGGTGTCCCAGGCACTGAGCAGTGAGACAAGAGGACTCCATCACCCCCTCGAGAAGAGCAGGATGGGATCCTCTTTCAGAGCCAAGCCCATGCCCTGGGAAGGACCTTGGCTAAGCAGCCCCTGTCTTTCCCTGCCTCAGCTGGACACTGGGCTGCAGATGCAGCTGGAGGACATCCTGCTCAAGGAGCACATCCTGGAGCAGCAGGAAGCTGTGGCCTGCAGTGCCCCAGAGGAAGCTGCCTTTAGGCTGCAGGCTCGCCGCAGGCTTCTCAAGTGAGTAGAGAGCTCCACAGCCACCTGCAGGTGCTCTGGGGGTGACAGCCAGCAGTGCAGCCCTGCTGCTGAGAGCTGCTGGGCTCTGCAGAGCTGGGCACAGCTGTGGGCAGCACAAAGGCTTTGCTCCTGAGAGCTGTGCCGTGCTGCCTGGGAGCAGCTGAGTGTCCTCACTTCCCTGAGCTTTGGGGGTGCTCAGCTGCCCACAGATGCTGGGCTCTCTTCATGGAGCCAGTGCAGAGCATCAGGCCCTTCCAGACAGCACAGACAGCATTCCTGCTGAGCAGCTCTGAAAGAAGCAGCTCAGAACTGGCCTCCTTTTTTTCCCACCAGACCACACTTGGCCCCAGAGCAGCTTGGCAAAGTCTCAGCTGGGGGCTTGGCTGCTGGGGGGACTGCAGGGCTCTCCTAGGTCGCTTGGTCCTTCCTTCTGCTGCTTCATGCTGAGGAGCAGCTGCAGCAGGCTCCAGCCCAGGCAGAAGATGCTCTGCAGAACAGTGGGATGGCTCTGGACAGGACCTGCCCATGGGTCTTGCAGGTGTTGGTGGCTGTGGTCCCTGGGGCTCTGGGGACAGAGCTGGGTGAAGGTTTCCTGGGGCTCAAATCTGACAAGGCCCTGAAGCAGTTCCAGGCTTGGGCTGCAGGCCAGGCTCAGCAGTTGCACTGAGAGCAGTGGAGCTGCAGGGGGCTTCTCTGCAGTGGCACAGGAGCTGTGGGCAGTGTCCCTTGGGAACCAGCTGTGTTTGAAGGTGCCCCTGGGAGCTGCTGGAACCTGGGCCCTGCCTCCCCTGGCACCGGCCAGAGTCTTGTCCCCGGCTGCTCAGGTGTTGGGTGTCAGCAGCTTGAGCTGAGTTTTCCCAGTGGATTTGCACCTCCCATCCTGTGGCAACGTGGCCAGGCTGTGGGTTCAGGAGTGCCCTCCCTCCTCCCTGCAGAGCTGAGCTGCCTGAGCACATCCTGGACTTTGGCTGCGTGGCTCTGGGTGGCATCCACAGGCGCAGCGTGAAGGTCACCAACCCGGGGCACTTCCCTGTGTCCTTCCAAGTCTGTGGGCAGCTCCTGCGTGGCACAGGTAGGCAGTGCTGGGGACCCTTCCTGTGGCCTGCCTGGGACAGCTCAGCCTGAGCCCCTGGCCATGGGGAGTTCTCTTGGAGCACTTGTTTGTAAAGCTTTGTCCTCCTTGGGACCTGCTGCTTTAGAGCCTGAGCTCTCCTGGCCAGCAGTGCCCAGAGGCCTGGCCTGCCTGTGGCTGCCCTAAGTCTGCCCTGCAGGGGCTGGGTGGGTGAGCACCTTGGGCACCTCTCAGCACCTTCTGCACTTGGCTGCCAGCAGCAGCAGCTGAGCTTCTCTGTGCACTCTCTGGCCTTGTGTTGCAAGGAGCTGGAGCCTTGGTGGTGCTGAGCTGCTTGGTGTGAGGCTCACCAGGTCCTGGGGCTTGTGTTCAGCCTCCCCTGGGGGTATCCCAACAGCTTCTGGCATCAGCCCTGAGGCAAGGCTGCAGCACCACCAATCGCTGCCTTGCTGTGCAGAAAGGGTGCTCAGAGGTCTCCTCCCAGCTGCTTGTAGGGAGCACCATGGCATGGGAGTTCTTTGAAGAGCTCTGAGTGTCCTTCCCTGCACTTGCTGGAGCTCCTCAGCTGCAATGTTTTCCTTTCCCCTGTGGCTCCTGGGCTCTGGCTGTGCAAAGCTTTTGCCAAGGGAGAAGGAGCAGCAGCTTTTCTGGAGGTGCAAAAGATCCTTCCCAGAGCTGCTAGCCAGGACACTTAAGGTGCTTGTGAGCCATCTCATGTCCCCTGTGCCTCAGCTGCTTCCTTTCCATCTGTTGAAGGCTTCAGCGTGGACCTGGGGCTCGTGAAGCAGCTGCCCTGCTCCCAGAGCAGAACCTTCACTGTGTGCTTGGAGCCCCAAAGTGCCACCCTGCCGCAGGGCGAGGTGGAGGCACTGCTGCCCATCAAGGTGCCCTCTGCTTCCCCCCCTCCCTGTGCCCACACTGCCTTTTGGGGCAGCTGGCAGGCTGGGATCTCACCTGGATGCTCTGTCCCTCACTAGGTTGCAGGAGGACCCACATGTCGTGTCCTCCTCCGTGCCAAGGTGGCTGTGCCCTCCCTCAGCCTCTCCAGGGCCAGGCTGGAGTTCTCTGCTGTCCAGTGTGGGCAGTGCCAGGAAGAGACCATCCGGCTCTACAATCAGCTCCCACTGCCCTGTCAGTGGTTCCTCAGCAGGGAGGAGCCTGCTCAGAAGGTAAAGCACAGACAGGGTGTGACTTGGAGCCTCTTGGCTGCCTTTCTTTCTCCTCTCTTGTCCTCTCTGCTCCTCTGGCTGCTCGAACGCTTGGGCTCCAGCTGGGCTGAGGAGGCTTTGGAGGGTGCAGAGCAAAGCTGCAGCCCCTGGGCCTGTTCACCAGCTGGTGCTTCACTTTCTGCCATCTTCACCCCTTGCTCCTCTTCTGAGGAGCACCCTCCCCAGCTGCCTCTCCTGCCTCCACATTTTGCCACCAGTTCTAGGCCAGTGCTGGCCACATCTGGTTTGGATGTGTGCTCCTACCCCACGAGTGCCAGCACTGCAGGAAGCCAGCTGTGTCCTGCCAGAGCAAGGAGACCTCACCCCCCTGGTTTTGTGCTCAGGTGGACAAAGCTTTGCCAGCCAGCAGGCGTCAGAAGCTGCTGCAGGAGCTGAAGGCCAAGGCCTCTGTCTTTGAGGTGCTTCCCTCAGCTGGAGTCCTGGACCCTGGGCAGTGGTGCAACCTGCAAGTTAGATTTTCCCCCGTGGAAGAGGTGAGCTGGGTGGATGTCAGCCCCAGGAGGTCTGGCAGGGCAGTGTGGGAAGGAGAGCCCAGGCAGGGAGCAGGAACTGAGCTCTTCCTCGACATGCAGCTTTCTGCAAGCTCAGCTTCCCCTGCTGGAGCCTCTGCAGAGGGGGCTTGGAGAGCCAAACACTGAGCAGAGGACACTCCCCTCCCTCCTGTCTGCCTCCTCTGCCCCTCTTCTTCGGCTGCTCTTTGCCCAACACAGCAGTGCCAGGGCACTGGGCAGGATAACCCTGTGGATCTTTCTGCTAAGCACTGCACTGTCCCAGGGAGGGCTCCAGGGATGGGCATCTCCCACCTCTTTGGGCAGCCTGGGCCAGAGGCTCAGCATTCAGCTTCCAAAACATCTCCTTTCCTTGGGGTCTGCATCTCCCTTTTTCAGTACCAAACCATCCCTCCTTGTCCTCTTTTCTGTTCTCCATTCCCCTCAGAGGTGCTGCTACCATCCCTGGCCTTGGGGCATGGGGTGAATTTGAGGCCCTGCCACCTGGCACTTCATGGAGGAGCTTCTGCACTTTTCTCTTTTCAGAAGCCCTACCTGAGCCAGCTGAAGATCAACATTTGCCAGAGCAGCCAGCACCTCCAGCTGCTGGTCTCGGGCAGTGGGTTGGAGCCACGCCTGGAGTTCCAGCCTGAAGTGCTGGAGCTGGGGCCAGTGCTGCCATCCAGCCCCGGGGCACAGGGCACAGTGGTGGTGAAGAACCCTTGTGAGTTCCCCATCGAGTTTTACTCCTTGGAGTTTGACCAGCAGTACCTTGCTGAGGAGCAGGTAAGAGACAAAGTCTGGTCCCCAAGGCCACGTTCCTGGAGCTTCAGGGCACTGCAGCATTCCCAGCCTCGTGCCAGGGAGCTGGAGACAGAAGCCAGGGCAAAGCCTGGTGGTGTTGCAGGGTTAGCTCCTCTGCTGGCAGGCTGTGGAGGGGCTTGGCTAGTCCCTGGTGTTGGGAGGGAGGCCCGAGGGAGAAGATGGCTTGGCTGGGGAGCTGCTCCTGTGCTGGAGCTCCTGTGCTGGAGCTCCAGCAGTGCCTCCCACGAGTGGTTTCCCTTTCCCATGCACAGATCCTGCGGCAGCTGCAAGACTACGACTGCCGCAGGACCTTGCTGCTGCCTCCACGTGCCCCAGGGGAGCAGCTGCCTCCAGAGCTGCTAGAGGGCTGTCAGGGCCAGAAGAGGCTGCAGGATGAGCAGGCCAGGTCCAGTCCTCAAGACCCAACAGCCCAGGACAAGGCTGAAGGTTTGACGTTGGTTGTCTCGAGTGGAGGCTCAGCAGGGAGCCCAGCCCCCTTCCCCTGAGCTCTCCTCACTCCCTAGCTTGGTGGAGCAGGTCCAGGGTGACACTTGTGACAGCCATGAGAGCAAGCAAAGCAAGCTTCTGTCTGCCCTGTCTGGGGAAGAACTCAAAATGTCCCCTTGCAGGAGGGCCAGGGCCAAGGCAGAGGTCTGGGAGTTTTCCTCAGCTTCCCCAAAGGAACATCTTTGCCCCGGGAGCTGCTGGGGTCAGGCTGATGGTGAAGCTGTCCTGGGCAGCTCAGCGCCTTTGCTCTCCTCCCTGGCACTGCAAGCTGAGGTGCTCTGGGTGACCTCCTAAGGGCTGTTCTGGTGAATTCAGAGCCAAGCCACATCTACTGCAGTGACATTTCTAAAGCACCCAGGTGGAGCCTCTCCCTTGGGGCTCTGTCAGATGCCCCTTTCTGCCTGTGCCCTCCTTACTCAGCAGGACCTGGGACCAAGCTCCCATGAGGACCATGTAGACAGTTGATGGAAGGAGATTTCTCTCAGTCCTTTTAGGTGTTGCTGCATGCTCTGCTTTCCTCTTGCTGCCACCCCATTTACTTAGGGGCATGTTCAGCAGCATCAAGGGCAGAGCCTGATCTGCACAAGCTGAAAGGAAGTCCATGGATGTGACATTGGTTTGAGCAGAGTCTCCTCTGCCAGGATCTGAGGGGCTGGAGGGGATGGTGAGGATCACAGGTAGGCAGGAGGCTGACTCCTCTACCCATTTCTGCACAGCTGAGCATCAGCCAAGCTCCACCAGCATCAAGGAGGCCACAGAAGAACTGGAGGCCAGCCCAGTCCGTAGGGCCCTCGCCCGGTACCTCAGCGTCGCTGAAGGAGCCCCACAGCGCAAAGGGATCGTGCTCATCATCCATGGGGCACCCCTGGCAGGTACCTGAGCTGGAGCTCTTGGCTGTGAGGAGGGGGGAAGCAGGAGAGGCATGTCCTGGTGGAGCACGGTGCTGGGTTGAGCAGTTGAAGCGATGCAGGGGGAGGCACAGCTCTGCTGGGGTGGTCCCAGGCCCTCAGCAGCTGGTGCCAGTGGTGTGGCTCATCTGGTGTCCATGCAGCTGGGCTCTGGTTCCCCCCAGGAGGGTGACCATGTGCCCCTTGCTGCATGGCAGCACGGTGCCTGGTGTCCCTGTTGCCTGTGGAGCAGTGCCGAGCCCGGCCCGAGCCCTAAACTGTGCCCAGCTGCTGCCTGAGGCAACGCCAAGCGGCACAGGCCAGGGGATGGTCTGAGTGGTGGTGGCACAGGGCTCAGAGCAGCGCCCCAGGCCCAGGCTTGAAGTGGCTCCCTAAGGGAGGGATGAAGTCCTCCTCTGTTTGGGGAGCTCGCAGAGCCTGTCCCCGGCAAGCCCTGCGGCCGCAGGGGTCCCCAAGCAGCCTCCCTCTCTCTGCAGGCAAGACGTCGGCAGCGGCCGCCCTGGCCAAGCACTACGGCGCCGCCTGCCTGTCCCTGGACGCTGTGGTGAGCGAGGCCGTGGCGGCCGGGAGCAGCGCGGCAGGGCGGCGAGCCCGGGAGCTGTGCAGCGCCGCCGGCAGCCAGCAGAGCCTCCAGCAGGCACAGGATGGCCGTAAGGAGACAGGCTGGGCCCGGAGCAGCGCTGCTGCAGCCCCCGGGGCTTCCTGCTTCTGCTGGCTCCAGAGCAGTGGCAGAGCCCCGGGGGCTCTTGAGGAGCAGGGGTGCAGCACAGAGCAGGGCAGAGCCCTTGCAGAGAGCAGTCCTGGGGACTCAGACGCCAGCCGAAGGGCTCATGCAAGGGCACTCTGCCTGCCCTGCCCTGCCCTTCTCTGCACAGCTTCCTTTGCTAGGGGTGGGGAAGCCCCCAGCATCTTTCTCAGAGCTTTTCCCTTGCCTGCGTGCAATCTCCACCCTGTCCCTCATGGCCATCAGGCAGAACTTCTGCCTGCTTTCAGCAGGCACAGCCCTCTGAAGTGGCTCCTTAGGCATGAGGTGACTGACTTTGTGGCTTCACAAGGCCAAGAGGAAGGGCAGGAGCTCCCAGAGGAGTCTGAGATGAGAGCCATGCTGTAGCTGAGCTCTTTTCTCCCGCGGTTTCCCTGGGGGTGCTGTCAGCTCCTGCAGCTCCTGCACACTGAGTTGTTTTCCACCTGAGTCCAAGCTCTTGGCGGAGCCTTTATGGGGCAGTGGGTAGCCCAGGCTCTGCTGGCTGAGGCCACAGCTTGGCTCTGCTTGGGCTACCTTGGCATTGCTCAGCTTTGAACCTGCCTGGGTTGAAAGCTGGTGGAAGGAAGAAGGGTCTGGGTCCCTGGCAGGGTTGTCTCCCGTGGAGATGGACAGTGGAGGTGGGGCAAGGCATCCAAACCTCTCTGGCTTGTAACTGCAGTGCCAGGTTGGTCTGTCCTGCCACAGGAAGAGGAGAGCAGGGAAGGAGCTGCTTCTGGAGAACAGCGAGTGCAGTGTCCCTGCCAGGGTGCCCACTGGGGTGGAAGGTGCTGGTGTGCTCCTCCCAGCAGCCCCCTGAGCCTTCTGGGCCCTCCGCAGGTGTGAGGGCAGCTGCTGCCCTCTGGCGGCGGCGCAGCACCAAGGCCAGGCCCCAGAGCTCTGTGGACAACGGCAGGCAGCAGCCCCTCAGCTCCCGAGGCCAGCCCAGAGCTGCGGCCGGCAAGGGGCAGGCTTCTGCTGAGAGACAGCTTCCGACGGAGTCCTCAGGCTCCCAGGTGAGGCATGGCCTGCCCTGGCTGATGCCAGGGAACTTTCTGTGACCTTTGAGCTGTTTTGGTCGGGATAGGACTCCAAGATGATCAAATCCAGCTGCTGACCCAGCACTGCCAGGTCACCACTACACCGTGTCCCTCAGCACCACATCTTTCTGGCTTTTCAGTCCCTCGGGGATGGGGACACACCCCTGGCCCTGGGCAGCTGAAGATCAGGCTAGTCCAGGAGGCCTGGTCAGCTGCTTGTCCTTCCTGTGCTGTGTGCTGGTGCCAGCGCTGGGGGCTGCTGCTCCAGGGCTGTGCTCTGCAGGGTTGTCCCCCGGAGCCGCTGGCCTGCGCTTTCCTTTCAGTCCCTTGCTAGGGAGAGAGCTCAGCTCCAAGGCCAGCAGCTGGGATTGCCCAGGGGGTGCCAAGGGGGTTTATGTTGTGGTGATGTTCAGTGTGGTGCTGTTCAACACTGCAGGGCTCCTCCGGCTCTCCTCTCATCTCTGCCCCTCCTGCGCAGCCCTGGCTGAGCCCCAGCGGCAGCACGGTGGCAGAGCTGGGCCCGGTGAGCTGCGTGCTGCCCGAAGAGCTGCTGGTGGCCATCCTCTCTGAAAGGCTGCAGGTGCGTGGCCAGGGGGCAAAGGACACCTTCCTGCTGGAGAGGCACAACTGGGAGAGCAGGAGGAGTCCTGCTGTTGGAGGGGTCCTGGGCTCCTTGGGGGAAGCTGCAGATGCCAGCAGCTGGCAGGGCCGTGGGGACAGCTCAGAGCTTGGCACAGCTGCTTGGTGACCTTTGTCACTGAGTGGCCCAGAGCTGCAGCATGGCACAGCTGATTTTCTCTTGGCCTTTCTTCACAGCTGAGGGACTGCTCCCAGGGAGTGGTGTTTGATGGCCTGCAGAGCCTCTTTGCAGGCAGCACAGTGTCTGCTCTCCTCTGCCTGCTCAAAGCTGTTGGAAACCAACCTCGCATCTATTTTGTCAACCTGCTGCAGGATTTTGCCTCTTGGCAAGCCAGGCAGGCAGCTGCAGAGGAGCAGGAAGGTGAGAATCCTCATCTCCCTGCCTCCCAAGGCTTCTCTCCAGAGCCCTCAGCCCTGTCCACATGTGTCTGGTTCAGCAGCAGAGCTGGTGAGAGGTAGTTTCAGGAAGCCTTCGACTTCCTGCCTTGGTGCAGCTCACTGTTGCTTAGAACACAGCAGAGCTGAGGCTGGGAGACTTCTCTCAGTCTCCAGCACTGAAGCTTGGGCCCAGGTGCAAGCTGCTGGGGCTCAATGTCCGAGCAGCAGCCGGCTATGCACCATGCCTCTGTGCCAGACTGGTGCTGGTTTGGGGGTTCTTTGGAGCTGGGAGCAGGGCTGTGAGCTCCCTGCTGGCTCCTGGCAGGGCTGGGCCAGAGCTGTGGCTCCTCGCAGCTCCCCCAGCACAGCTCTGCTCTGTCTCTCCTCTGGTGCCTGCTGAAGGCCGGCAGCGGGAAGAAGCGGCCAGGAGGGAGGAAGCAGAGCTCTGGGAGCTGGGGGAGGAGGAGTTTGATGCCCTCACGGAAGAGCAGAAAGCTCAGCTGGAGAGCAGGATCCGACAGCTCCAGAGGGAGAGGAGGCAGAGGTCTGTAAGCCTTCTGTGGGGAGCTGCCCAGCACAGTGTCCCTGCAAGGTGTCCCTGCTCTGGGGCCCTTGGTTGGGCTTGGGGAGGTTCCAGAGAAGAGGCCAAAAGTGTCCCTGCCGAGCGGCACAGGGATGCTGCCTTCCCCCTGCCTGGCTGCCAGCAGAGGAGAGACCTTCCTGCAGGGAGCTGAGAACATCTCCTCCTGCTGCTAGTGCTGAGGCCTCGGGCTCAGAGCCTGCTGCAGGCAGCTGGGCTCTGTGCTGGCCTTGCCCTTATGCTTCTGAGGGTCTCTAATTTCATGATGTTAATTCCCATCCCCTTCAGCCCTTCCTCACCTCAGCAGAGGGGCTGTGGTGTGGGTCTGTGTGAGGCACATCTCCCAGGACAGACAGCACAGGTTTCCCACAGTCCCAGCTGGCTTCCAGCAGGAATCCTGTTTGTTCAGAGCCTGTTTTGCAGGAGGGGAGCTGCTGCAGCCTTTGTTTTCTGACTGCTGTGGCTGTCCTCCATAAGGAGCAGGCCATGCCCATGGAGAAGGGCTGGACAAGCTGAGCAGAGTTGGCATCAGTGAGCATCTTGGGTGGGATCAGCAATAGTGTGGTCAGCAGGAGCAGGGAAGGGATTGTCCCCCTGTCCTGGGCACTGGGGAGGCCATAGCTCCAAGCCTAGATTCAGTTTTGGAAGGACACTGAAGGGCTGGAGTGTGTCCAGAGAAGGGCAATGAAGGTGGGGAAGGCTCTGGAGACTGCCAAACCCCTGTGGGGGTGGTGCTGAGGAGCATGGGTTAGTGGGCAGCTGGCAGTGCTGGGCTCCTGGTTGGACTTGATGATCTGAAAGATTTCTTCCATCCAAAGGGATTCTGTGAGTCTCTGATTCTGAGCACTGGTGCAGGGAGAACTAGGGGTAAGTGCTTGGTCAGCTGCTTTACTCGGGGAAATCAAGAGAGAGCTTCAGGCATCAGTGTGGAGTGATGGTGGAGCAGCCTTTGGCCAGTGCCTGGGGGGACCTTACTGGAGCAGCAGCAGGATTTAGCCCTTCCAACAGCAAAGCCTCACTGGGGCTGGCCTTGCAGACCCCCTCCCCCCTTTCCTCCCTTGGAATGTTCCCAGCCTCCCCAGCTTGAGGGAGATCCCTGGAGAGGTTGTAAGGGCTCTGCATGGGCTCAGGGTCAGTGGCTGAAGTGCAGGAGCCCAGGGCTCTGGTGGGGACTCTCAGAGCTGTTTTCCTTTTGCCTTGCTGCAGGGCGCTGCAGCGGCTGGCTGAAGAGCTTGAGGAGCAGCAGCAGGAGCTGCAGCACTGGAAGGAGGCAGAGGAGCTGAGGAAGTGGAAGCAGAGCAAGAAAGAGCAGAAAAGGCAGCCTCTGGTCAGGGAGGTGGGTGGCTGTGTGAGCAAGAGCCCTGGGGATCTTCCCGCTGAGCTGCAGCCCTGTTGAGAATGCAGCAGCCCCAGGCCGTGCTGGGCAGCCTGCTCCTGGCTGGGGCTGTGCTGGGAAACAACAGCTGGTGCCTGATGGTGCTGCTGCTTCACCAGGGGCTTTGCCACAGCTCTGGGGGTGAGCTGCTCTTTTGGGATCAGGCTGCCTTGGAGTCCTGGCTCCACACAACTCCAGACATGCCCTGGGAAGTCCTGGGTGGCTTTGGTCCAGCATTCCTCCCCACCCTGCTTGTGCCCTGCAGCTCTGAGCCAGGGCCTGCCTGGGAAGTGGGGTCTGCTCCTGCCTGCCTGGCAGGAGAGAGCAGCAGGACCCAGGTGTTTGTGAGCAGCCAGGCTTCCTAAAGAGTCAGGGGTACTCAGCATCCCCAGAAACGAGCCCCAAGGACTGCTCAGGAGGAAGGAGGGCTCTGGAGTTTCCTGCTGGGCTTGGGGCAGCTCCTATGTTGCTGACTGCTTGTGGGTCTGGCACTGAGGGCTTTGGTTTCAGTTGAGCTCACCTGGGTACCAGCTGTGTTCTGGCCTGGGACTTGTAGAGCACCTGGCACAGATGATGCCTGGGCTGCTGTTGTAAAGATCATCAGTGTCCTGCAGCATTTGAGTCCTGCTTTGAAATGCTGATGGCTTTCTCCTGCTCCTCCTGCCCAGAGCATCAACACATCCAGCAGCAGCACCAAGCAGCTGAGTGTCAGTGAGCAGGCAGGCAAGAAGGGCTCTGCCAAGGAGGGCCCAGACTCTGCTGCAGCTGGCAAGGAAGATGAGAAGAAGCAGAGCAAGCTTGCCCCGGCAGACACCTGCTCAGAGCTAGAAGCCCAAGAGCAAGGCCAGGCTGACAGCAAGAACTTGGCCCTGAGCTTTAAGGCCTATGAGGCATCACAGAAAGATGTGGCACGTGTTTTGTCACGCTGGGACAGGGTGCAGGGTGTCCTGCTGTCCCCTTCAAAGCAGGAAGATCAGCAGCAAGCAGAAGATCAGCAGCAGCATTTATCCAGGCCCAGAAGGCAGAAGGCTAAAAAGAAGGAGCGTCAGGAGAGGCAGGAGAAAGAGCTCCTGGAGAAACTGAAGCCTCCTGAGGCCCCCAAGTTGTCTCAGCTGGAAGGGGGAGGTGCAGCAGGGTCAGCCAGTGGCCAAGAAGTCGGCGTGCCCTGCTTGGACATCGAGGTGCTGAGCTCTGCAGATGTGCTGAGCACCATCCTGGAGAGCAGGAAGCTGCCAGGGGCAGAGCAGGTAGGGCCCCACAATGCTCAGGTGCTGAGCCTGCCCCGTGGGGGCCCTGGGGCCTTGTGTCCCAGCGGGTGCCAAGGGCACAGAGCCTTCTCCAGGCTGCTGCTGCTGTCCCTCAGCAGCCTTGTGCTTTGGCTGGGGGCAGAGGGAGTGCTCTCTGTGCAGGCCTCCTGCCTGTCAGCTGCTCTGCCAGTCTGGGGAGAAAGGGGGTGCCAGGGCAGCCCCTGGGCTTTGCTCCCTTCAGCTGAGTCACTTGGGGCAGAGATTCCTCTGCAGGTGCCACCTGTAGTCCTGGCCCTGCTCTGGAGCCTGCTCCCCACCCTGGGCAGAGCAAGGGCTGTGCTCCACCTCAGTCAATCAGAGCTCCCTAACAGCTCAGTGTCTCAGGAGGTGTGAGGATAGAGGCCACAGGAGCATGACCAAGGTTTGCTCTTCTGCTTTAGGTGCTGGATGAGCTGGGCCTGGGTCCCTCAGGGCCCCCCATTCCTCCCCCTGCTGTCTACTCTGTGGTTCACTGCCCAGCCAAGCGGGAGGTGCCTGCAGAAGTCCTCCAGCACTTTGTGCTCCTGCCAGCAGCTGCCACAGGGCCAGAAGAGGAGGAGGCTCCTGAAAGTGTTGTGGATGTCCCCACTGTGCCCACAGTGAAGGTGCCAGGACAGGGACCAGGCTGGATGGGGGCAAAGGGGCAGGTGGGATGGAAAAGGGTGAGAGTGGCAGGGCAGTGCAGATGTGACAGGGCCCAAGCCTGCAGAGATCCCTTCTGGCTGTCCAGAAGAAAGAGCTCTGCTTGAAACACAGGGCCAGTCTGAGAGGAGAGGCAAAGCCTCAGCAGCAAAGCCTGCTCTGCCCCTCAAACCTTCAGCTGGGAGGTGCAAAGATGGAGAGGAGCTGGCACTGAGTGCTGAAAGCCCTATCCTGGGCTGATCCCCAGCAATGTGGGCAGCAGGTCAAAGGAGAGGCTTTTGCCCCTGTGCTGTGCTCTGCTCTGCTGAGAGCTCCCCTGCAGTGCTGGCTCTCAGGGCAGGTCTCAGCTGTCTTTCCCTTTGCTCTCTCCCTTTGGGGTGAAGACCTCAGAGGAGCAGGGCACCCCAGCCAGAGGCCATTGGAGAAGGGAGAAAGGCAGCAGCAGCCAGGAGGCTGTGAGGGGAAAGCAGAGCTCTGGCTGTGGCAGGAGAGATCTCCAGGGACCAGCCACAGGACCCCCCAGCCGTTCCTCTGAGGGGGCCCAAAGGCACGTGGACACCCTGCCCCCCCCAGAGAGCTGTGCCAGGTGAGCTGTGAGGGAGGAGGGATCCCTCTGCTTCAGGGCCAGCTTGCCAAGGAGGTTTCCCACCCCAGCTCCACCATGGCTCCTCCTGCTCTCCTTTGCTCCTCAGCAGTGCCTGAAGGTTCCTCTTTCCCTGCCAGGCTCAGCAGCTACCGCTGGGTAGTGCCTGCCCAGGGCCAGGTGGTGCTGCAGGTCCACTTCAGCTCCGCGCTGCTGGGCAGCTTTGAGCAGAGGCTGCACTTCGAGCTGCTGGGCACCAAGCGCCCCTACCAGCTGCACTGCAGGGGCACCTGCCTGTACCCCAGCATCAGCCAGGAGCCACGGTAAGGCTGGCCCCTGGGGCCGTCCCGCTCTGCTGCCCCTGAGCTCAGAGCTGAGACTCTGCCCCTTGTGCCCCTGGGACCTGCCTGAGCCCCCCAGCATCTCTTGCCGTGCTTGGAGCTGGGCAGCGGTGCTGTGCCTCAGCCAGCACTAAGAGTTCAGCCTTTGGGAGCAGGTTTTGTGCTCAGAGAATCTCCCAACTCTTCCTTCTCTCTGTGCCAGGGAGGTGTTTCCTCGCTGCAGGCAGAGCAAGGCAGCTGATGCCATCATCTCCAAGCAGTATGTCCTGAGCACGGGGATGTTCCACTTCGGGCCGCTGCTGTGTGCCAAGGCAAGAGACAGGTAGGTGCTGCCCAGCCCCCAGCTGTGCTGCTTGCAGGACCTTGTGCTTCCAGGAACATGCACCCAGGGGCACGATTCAGGGCAGGCCCGGGCAGAGAGCTGGGAGTTTGGTGGCTTGGAAGGAGCACAGCTGTGGCAACTTGAGCACCTAGCAGGCACAGGAGTGCTGGGGGGGATGGAGCTGATCTTCCTGCCCCCTGGGGGCTTTGGTGGCCAGAGCCAGGTGCTGCTTGCGGCCTGAAAGCAGCTTGGGGTCACTTGTCAGCCCCCATCTCAGCTTCAGCAGCTTTGTGCTGTTTGTTTCAAGTGCTGGGAGCTCTGTGGGTCAGCCTGAAGGAGCAAAGGAAGTTTTTCTGCTGAGGGACTGGAAACCCTCCGTGAAATCTGCAGTGTCAGCAAGACTTGATGGTTGGAGCTGCTGTTGGGGGACAAGCACCTGCAGGGCAGGGCAAATGGGATTTCCATTTTCCTGATCCTCACTGCTGGATAGAGTCTGGCCTTAAAATAATGTCCCTGCAGCTGCTGGCATCTTTCTGTTTTTCACTTCCCTCTTCTTTCAGCATTAGAAATGGAGGTTTGTCTGCAGGGGAGCTCTGGAGAGCTGGTGGCATTCTGACACCCCAGGGAGGTTAAATCAAAAGAGTTTAAAAACCAAAAGAGGATTTGGCCAGGCTGAGGCATTGCCTTTTTTTGACCTTTTCCCACCAACCTCTGTCCCACACCTGAACCAGGAGGTGTTTGTTAACTCTGGGATTCCTCTTGGGAAGGAATCCTTTTGCTTTCCCGCCCTCAGCCTCAGGCTCACCCAGGAGCTGGGCCCAGGCAGTCTCCTGGCTGCTTTGGAAGAGAGAAGCTGAGCTCTTGCCACACTTTCCTGGGAAGCCTGCAGGGAGGGAAAGCCAGCAGAGGAGGGGAGGAATCCAGGTGCCTGCTGTGCTTCTGTTTTGCCAGGCACCTTTGAGGTCCTGGTTTGTAGAAGGCCTCTTGAAGTGGCCTGTGCACACCTCTGGGATGGAGACACCAAGTGTGGGCTGGGCATCCAAGGAAGCAGGGAATGAACACAGGCAGCATGCAAGGTGTCCCACATGAGCCTTTCTCTCAGGCTGCTTGACAGAGCTCCCCTGCAGCCTTTGCCCTTTCTGTGGCCAGGTCCAAGGCTGTGCTGCAGGATGACAACTGCGAGCAGCTCTCCATCTGCAATGTCAGCCCCTGGGAGGCAGAGGTGCACTTCTCCTTTGAGCGGGGTGGCAGTGGGGGCACCTTCCTCTTGGAGCCTGCCAGCATGCAGCTGGGACCTAAGGAGAAGCAGGTAGGAGACAGGCAGGTGGGACAGGGAGCAGCAGCAGAGCCCAGGAGCTGCCCCTCCTGCTCACTGAATGTTCTTCTGTGCTTCTCTTTGTGGGGCTGGGGCCAGGAGCTGAGCATCTGGGCATACCCCACTTCACCTGGCCTGGTGGAAGACAGCCTCATCTGCTGCATCAAGGGCAACCCAGAGCCAGTGGTCTTCCACCTGTGCTGCCAAGGGGTGCAGGTGAAGCTGGGGGTCAGCCCCAAGCAGCTGCATTTCAACAGGGTGCTTCTGCACAGGTCAGTCAGGCCAGGGGCACTCTGCTGGGGGTGGCTCTGCTGCAGCTTCCCTTTCCTCAGCTTGGAGGCTGGGCCAGCAGCCCTCTTGCTCCCAGCACTTGCCAGCCTCTTGCTCACCGTTCCTTGCTGGCTGGGATGTCCCATGACAGTCCCCAGCTCTAGCCCCCCAGCAGTGGGTGCCCTGATGCATTTGCTTCTCCTCTGCTGGTGCAGAGAGAGTGGCTCTGGCTCTGGCTCTGCCTGCTGTTGGATCCCCTTCTGCCACCAAGCTCTCCCTAGGGGCCTCCCCTCTCAGGCTTGTGGCAAAGAGCAAAACCTGCAGGGTGGTTTCAGCCCCATGGGGAGGGCTGCTGCCAGCGGCAGGGCTGCCGCTGTGCCCCTCAGCAGCTGGCACTGAGCCTTGGTGTCTCCGCAGCGAGCACAGCAGGAGCCTGCTGCTGCGGAACAGCTGCCCCCTGCCGGTGGCCTGGAGGCTCAGCGGGCTGGAGAGCCTCGGCGAGGGCTTCTCGGTGTCGCAGAGGCAGGGCACGGTCGGGCCCCGCTCGGAGCTGGCCGTGCAGCTGTGCTTCAGGAGCACCAAGGCTCTCGGCGTGGAGAAGAAGATCCGCTTGGAGGTGAGGGGACAGGGCCCTGCCTGGCAGAGCTGGGCAGAGTGCTGTGGGCCCTGGGGGATGGAGGCTGTGTCTGAAGGCAAAGAGGGCCAAAGGATGAGCCCTGAGGAGATTCCTTTGAGCCCACATTGTCTGGGCCCTTAGCACCAAGGGACCCTCACTGAAGGATGCTGCTTCTGAATACCTCAGTGCTGAGCAAGAGCTGAGGGTGGGGGGCAAGAAGCTGGAGCCAGGCAGTGGTGCCAGCACAGAACAAGGGGGAAGAGGCAGGAACTGGAAGCCAGGAGGCTCCAACATCTTTGGTGTGAGGGTGCTGGAGCCCTGGAGCAGGTTGCCCAGAGAGGTTGTGGAGTCTCCTCCTCTGGCTATTAAGGCTTTGTTCCCTGGGGTTTAGAGGCTGCATTGCAGTGAGGCTGCTGCCTGCTAAGAGAGAGTTGGCTGTCACTGCCACCTGCTCTGGGACACCTCAGGACTCTTGTGGGTGTTTGTACATCACACTGCCTCCCAGGCTGGGTAAAGACAGCTGCTAGAGACAAGGACTCCTCTTGTTTAGCAGGAACACTGAGGAGAATGACTTTAGGGTTTGCTTCTTGCTGCCTCAGGTTTCAGATGCAGAGAATGTCCAGGGTGTTGTTCAGGTGGAGAACATTGAAGTTGTGGCTGAGGCCTACGAAGTTGCTCTGAACATCACCCTGCCTGAAGGTCAGTGGCTGGCCCCAGAGCAAAGGAGTTCAGCTGCACTGCACTGCTGGGGCAAGTGGGGGATGGGATGGGGTGGGGTGGGATGGGGTGGGGTGGGGTGGGATGGGATGGGATGGGATGGGGTGGGACAGCAATGCAGGCCTGGCATGGATCCATGGCACAGGTCTCTTGCCAGCTGTGTGGAGTAAAGCACTGTCAGGTCACACAGTGCCTTGCCTCTCTCACACCTTGAAGTGTGCCCCTTTGAAACACCAGGGGTGGGAACAAGCAGCTGGCAGTTCCTGAAGGCTCAGTACAGCACATCAAGTGGTTGATCTGTGCTTGGAAGCAAGGAGGTAGAGGCTGAGCTCCTTGGCTGCTAAGCCCTACAGATCCTCTCTGAGTAAGAAGAGCAAAGGGCAGCAAAGCAGCCAGAGAAACCTTGCAAGGCTGGAGACTTGCTGAGCAGAGCTTTGTCCCACCTGAGCTCTCCCAGTCTCTGTCTCCTGACTGGGTGCAGCCTGCAGCAGCTCCAGCATCCTCCCCATCCCTTCCCTCGCTCTGGGGGTGTCCTGCAGGTGCAGATGGCTGTGTGAACTTTGGAGTCCTGGAGGTCCTGGGGAGTGCCAAGCAAGTGCTGACCCTGAGGAACCAAGGGCAGTGCAAGCTTGCATACAGGTTGGTCCAGCTGCCTGCTCTGGGAGTGCGTGGGGCCAGCACCTGCCCAGGCCTGCAGTCTGCTCCTGTGGCTAGAAGCTGTTCCCATGCTGGCTGCCTCATGGTGTGTGTGACCACTGGGACTGTCCTGAGCTCCAGGCTCCATTTGCATGGAGAATCCAGCCCCAGCCCAGCAGTTCTGCACAGCTCAGCAGGCACCACAAGGAGAGCCCCTGGGCTCTGGGGTGCAGTAAGAAGAGTGTGGCCAGCAGGTCAGGGGACATTCTCCTCTGCCTGTCCTCTGCCCTAGGGAGACCACCTCTGGAGTCCTGGCTCCAGCTCTGGGCTCCTCAGTGCAAGAGGGAACCACTGGAGAGAGTCCAGCAGAAACTAGAAAGGTGCTGAGGGGCCTGGAGCAGCTCTGTGAGGAGCAAAGGCTGAGAGCCCTGGGGCTGCTGAGCCTAGAGAAGAGCAGCCCCAGAGGGGAGCTGAGCAATGCTCAGCAGCAGATAAAGGACCTGTGGCAGGCAAGAGGTTGGAGCCAGACTCCTGACAGTGGTGTCCAGGGACAGGCCAAGGGGCAGTGGGCACAAACTGGAACCCAGGAAGTTCCATCTGAGCAGGAGGAGAAACTTTGCTGTGAGGGTGCTGGAGGCCTGGAGCAGGCTGCCCAGAGAGGTTGTGGAGTCTCCTTCTCTGCAGAGATTCCAACCCCCCCTGGCCCTTGTGCTCCTGGGCAAGCTGCTGTGGGTGCCCTACTTTAGCAGGGGGCTTGCACCAGATGATCCCCAGAGGTCCTTTCCAAACCCTCCCATGCTGGGGGTCTGGGATTTTGTGCCCCTGAAGTTGAGGCCAGTCCCTGCTGAGCTCTGTTGCTGTCCTTCCAGGGCTAAGTCCTTTCTCTTCAGGAGACTCTTTAGAGGGGGAATGAAAACGCTGGGGGTGGAGGGGAGCTGCCAGCACTCAGCACTGCCTGGCTCTGCCAGGGCCTGGGGCTCCTAAGCACAGCAGAATTCTTTGGTTGGTTTTTACTGGTCCCATGGCAGGTCCTGGCTGTGCTGCTGGCCCCTGGGCTGTTCACTGCAGAGATCTTCTTCTCCTTCCCTCCCCAGGTTCAGGCTGCGCCCCACAGACCCCGGAAGCCGTGACCTGGCCTCCCACCTCACTGTGCAGCCCCAGCAGGGCCTGCTGCCTGCCTCTGAGCGTCCTGTCCGTGTCCAGCTGCTCTTCCACCCCCAGAGGGAGATCAGCATTGAGGACAAAGCCATCCTGCTGTGCCAGGTGAGCTGCCTGGGGCAGGCAGGGTGAGCACAGCTGGGCTGAGGGGGTCAGGAGGACATGGCTGTGCTGGAGAGCAAGCTTTAGCTGGGGAACCTTCTGTTATTTGCACACAGCAAAGGCTTTCAGAAGCCAGCTCTGGCCCTTCCAGTGCTGGAGGGGGCCAATCCAAAAGCTGGGGAGAGACTTTGGATCAGGGCCTGCTGGGACAGGACAAGGGGTGATGGTTTGAAACTAAAAGAGGAAGATTCAGCCTGGATAGGAGGAAGAAATGTCTGACACTGAGGGTGGTGCCAGCCTGGCCCAGCTTGGCCAGGGAGGTGGTCATTGCCCCATCACTGGGAGCACTGCAGGTCAGGTTGTTTGGAGCTCTGAAGCACCTGCTCTGCCCTCAGGTGTTCCTGCTGACTGCAGGAAAATGGAAGCAATGACTCCTCCAAGCCAACCCATTCCATGATTCTAAGAGGGGCTGAAAATGCAGTTCTGGAGAAGGACTTCAGAGCAGGGGGATGAGCTGATGGGCACCTGGGCTGTGGCCACAGGCCAGAGCCAGAGGTTGGGCTCTGCTGGATTTACCAAGGCCTGCCCTGGTTGCAGGTGCTGGAGCCCAAGCTGAGGGCAGGAGGGGAGCCCATGGCCAGCATCCCAGTGAGGCTCTCAGCCAGAGCTGTCTTCAGCCAGTACAGCATCAGCCCTGCGGCGCTGCTCGACTGCGGGGCCATGGCCAGCGGCACCAGGAGGGCCTGCAGCTTCCTGCTGCAGAACAGAGGCCTCCTGCCCTTCCAGTTCCTCATCTGCAGAGCAGAGCAGGCTGCAGCTGAGCCCACAAAGAAAAGGTGAGAAGGCCTGCAGCAACCTTCCTGCTGGAGGAGGCCCCACAGCAGGGCTGGCGTGTGGCAGGCAGCCAGGACACACAAGCAGGCTGCACTGTGAGTCCTGGGGCCAGGTTTGGGCCCCTTACTCCAAGAGCATTGAGGTGCAGGAAGGTGGCCAGGGAAGGACAACAAAGCTGGGGAAGGGTCTGGAGCACATGGGCTGTGAGGAGCAGCTGAGGCACCTAGCATTGTTTAGCCTGGAGAAGAGGAGGCTGAGGGAAGCCCTTCTGGCTCTCTACAACTCCCTGAAGGGAGGCTGGAGCCAGGTGAGGTTAGTCTTTTCTCCCAAGGAACAACTGCTAGGACAAGAGGACACAGCCTCAAGTTGTGCCAGGGGAGGGTTAGGCTGCACATGAAGAACAATTTCTTCCCCTTGAGGCTTGTCAAGGCCTGGCCCAGACTGCCCAGGGCAGTGGTGGAGTGCCTGCTCCTGGAGGGGTTTCAGAGCTGTGGAGAGGTTGGTGCTGGTCTCCTCTCACAGGTAATTAGTGACAGGGAAAGAGGGAATAGCCTCAAGCTGTGACTGGGTAGGTTCAGACTGGGCATTAGGAAAAACTGTGTCCCAGCAAGAGTGGTCAGGAGAGGAATGTGCTGCCCAGGGAGGTGGTGGAGTCACCAAGCCTGGGTGTGTTTGAAGGTCGTTTAGATGTGGTGCTTGGTCTGTTCCAGCCCCAACACCTCTGTGACTCTGTGAGGTGTGGTGCTGAGGGCCATGGCTTAGTGGTGACCTGTAGTGCTGGGGTCAGTCTTGGCCTTGCTGACCTTAAAGGTCTCTCCCAACTAAACAAGTCCATGTTCGGTGAGCCCTGGGTTATTGTCTGCCTGTGCAGTTGGCTTGTGAGCAGGGAGGAGAGAGATGCCAGAGAATCCTCCTGCTCATCCTCATGCAGCTGCTGCTGGAGCCCATCTGCCCATCAGCTACAGCCACAGGTGGTGCAGGGGGCTGTGAAGAGCAGGAGGACTTTCTTCCCTGGGGAGGAAGGTTTGGCTGTGGAGAAGGGCAGGAGGAGCTCAGCCTGAGGGATGTTCTCTGCTCTCTCCTCTGGGTGCACATCAAAGGAAGTTCTCCCACTCCCACAAGCAGGGGAGCTCCAGTGGAAGGTCTGCTGCAGCCAAGCAGAGCAAGCCCTTGCTGCCCAAGGAAACCAAGCCCTCCGTGAAGGTGGGTGGCTCCTGCTCCCCAGGACAGGCTCCTCCCCTGCTGTGCCCAGGCTGGGGGCTTGTGCCCACGGCATGGGACAGGGGCTGCATGGGGGAGACCCATCCTCTGCCAGCCATGAGCAGAGGAAGGAGCTGCTCAATGCTGTGCTCTTGCTCAGCCCTGGAGCTGTGGGGCCAAGGGGAAGGGATCTGTACCTGGGAGCTGCTGGCCAAAATAAGGCTGTGAGTGCCACAGCTGTGGAGTGTCCCTGCTGAACTCCCAGTCCAGGGACAGGAGATGACCTTGCCTTGCCTTCTGCCCAGTCTGCTCTCCTCTCTGATGGTTTCTCACAGTTCTCTCTGCTCTCCTGTTTCACATTGGAGGCTGAAGGACCCCAGCTCCCACCTTCACCCTTTACAGCCCAACTCCTTTCTCTAAGCCACTCAGGCTAGGCCTGCACATCTCCTTAGCTTGTTCCTCTCATCCTGGGTTGTGCTCTGGGCCGTGGTGTCATCCCTGCCTGCCCTGGGCCCAGCTGGAGGCCAAGGCCCAGGGTCCTCCTTGCTGGGATGCTCAGAGTGAGGCTGTTTGCCATCAGCCTCTGCTGGGACTCTTTCTGCAGGCTCGCCTCACCCTGGGCATGTTCACAGTGTCCCCTGCCTTTGGCTCCATCCTTCCTGGGGAGCAGCAGCTGGTGACAGTAGATTGTGCTGCGGAGCTGCCAGGGCCGTGCCAGGAGCAGCTGCTCATCGACATCAGCAACAGAGACCCCAGGGACAACCCTCTTGGCATCCCCTACACCCTGCTGGCCGAGTCCTGCCTTCCAGGTGAGTGCTGCCCACGGGTTCCTGTGGCCAGGCTGCTGCTGCTCGGCACCCAGCCTCAGTCCTGGGACAGAGCAGACAGCCTGAGCCTGACCTTGCATCTCTCTGCGAATCCTCAGAGGTTCTTGCCAAGCCCACCAGTGGGAGAGGCTGGGAGGGATGCATGGAAGGATCAAAAGAAACCCTTTCAGACTGAGGGTGCCTGAGCTCCATCCTCACAGGCAGCTCCCCCACCCAAGGCTGGGGTTTGCAGCTCCCTGGGCAGAAAGAGCTTCTCAGAGGCCAGCAGGGGCAGGGCAGGTCAGCAGGAAGGATTCTCCATCCTCAGCCCTCCCTCTGCTCTGCTCACAGCATTCGTGGCTGATGACCTTGAGGCCATCTTTGAGGGGCATCAGATCTGCAGCAGCAGCAACCTCTGCCAGGTCCTCCAGACAGTGCAGGAGCAGCAGGGGGTGTTCCTCACAGACGAGAACAAGTTCATCTTCACCAACGTCCTGGTTGGGCAGCAGGCCACGGCACGCTTCAAGATCTGCAATGTGAACAGAATCCCCTGCCATGTGCTCCTCTCCATCAAACCCAGCCCCAGCAAGGTAAGAACAGGAGGCCTTGGGGAGTCTCTGAAGGCTGTGTGGCATCTGCCTTGTTCTCCAGCTTCCTTGCTTCCTTTTGCCCAGCCTAGTGCAGCTCAGGGCAGGTGAGAGCTGGGCTGCATTCAGTGTGTCTCAGGCAAGGTTTTAGCTCCAGGCCCCTGGGGCTTTGGAGTGAGACCTGAGCCCTTCTGAACATCTCTTGGAAGCACAGGCAGAGGAGGAGCTTTTCCTCAGCTTTGAGCCAGGGCTCAAAGCAGACCCTTTTGGGGTGGGCTTGGTCTCCTCTCAAAAGGAATAAGTGCTAGGACAAGAGTACATGGCCTCAGGTTGTGCCAGGGGAGGGTTAGGTTGGACATGAGGAGCAATTTCTTTCCCTTGAGGGTTGTCAAGGCCTGGCCCAGGCTGCCCAGGGCAGAGGTGGAGCCCCATCTCTAGAGGGATTTCAGAGCTGTGGAGCTGTGGTGCTGAGGGCCATGGTTTGGTGGTGACCTGGCAGTGCTGGGCTTAGAGTTGGACTTGATGATCCTAAAGGTCTCTTCCAACCAAAGCCATTCTCTGCTTTCCTTAGGCTCCCTGCTCTTTGCCCCTTCTCTTTAAAGGCCAGGGGCAGGTTCTTTGCAGGGTTCTCCATGCAGTCCCCACTTCCCATGTGTGCTGGAGGTCTGAGCAGCGCTGAAAGCAAGCTTTGCACTCCTGGGCTTGATGGCAGCCCCCTGGGGCAGCACTGCTTTGGATTCCCCCCCGAGACAGATGGAGCCTGTCTAGGGAAGCCAGAAGGGGGCCACACTGTCTGGGGCTGTTCCTCATGATCCTTGTATGGGTGAGACAGCAGCACATGGAGAAAAGTTTCCTCCTAACAGCCTTCTCTGGGCTTCCCCAAGCTGAAGAGCCACTCTGGCCAGGTGTTTGAGGTGGATCCTGTCCGGCTGTCCGTGCCCAGCTGCTCCCAGGCCTTTGCCACGGTCACCTTCACTCCACGGAAGGTGAAGAGCTACCATTGCACTTTTGAGGCCTCCCTCGATGTCCACACAAGGTAACTCACCTCAGGAGAGCTTGGGAGGGGACCTTCCTGAGAGCTTCTAGCTCTTTGAGTAGCCTGGGGTAGAGTACTCAGCGTTACAGCATCCCAGCAGGGAGGGGCTTGGAAGGGAGCTCTAGGGATCATCCAGCCCCACCCCCTGCCTGAGCAGGGCACCCACAGCAGCTTGCCCAGGATCCCCATGGCCAGGGGACTGTGGAATCTCTGCAGAGAAGACTCCCCAGGCTCTCTGGGCAGCCTGCTCCAGGGCTCCAGCACCCTCACCTCCAGGAGCCCCTCTGGGGCTGCTCTTCTCCAGGCTCAGCAGCCCCAGGGCTCTCAGCCTCTCCTGCTGACAGAGATGCTGCAGAGAACTCAGAAGCTGTAGCTGCGAGATCCAGCAGAGCCGGGGAGTCAGTGCCCTGCTGTAGCCTGCAGCAGTGCCTGTGAGGGCAGTGGGACACTGACACTGGCCCAGGGTGCCCAGAGAGGTGGGGAATGCCCCATGCTTGGAACCATGCCAGGTCAAGTTGGCTGGGGCTCTGAGCAAACTGCTGGAGTTGCCAAGGGCCCTGCTGCCTGCAGGGGGCTTGGACTGGATGAGCTTTCAAGGTTCCTTCCAAGCCAAAGCATTCCAGGATTCTCTGATGCCAAGGAGCCAACAGGGAGTGGATGAATCAGGAAGCAATGGAGCTGTGTGCAGCTTCAGCTGAGCTGGAGAATGCCAAGGACAGAGGATTGTTTCCATGCCCTGAGCCAGCTGCCCTTGTTGCCTCCTTGTTCCTGTGCTCAGGAGGTGATCTGGTGGATCTCCTGGGGTGCATGAAGATCTTTGATGCTAAAGGAGCCATTGGATCCCCTCTAAAAGACCCCAGCTCTTCTGCCCTAGGCCCTGTGTGTGTCCTGGGCCTGCCTTGCCCTTGCCCAGCCCTTTAGTAGCTGAGCTGGGACTGGATCCATCAGTCTGCTGCCCTAAGGAGCAATTCCTGCTCTGAGCCTCTGTGGAGATCACCTTCCCTGCTGGGGTCACTGATTTGCCCCTTCTGCCTTGGACACCTTTTCCATGCTCTGCTCATGCTCCTTGCTTCTGTCTCACCTCAGCACAGCCAGGGAACCTGCCCCATGGCCTCTGTCACCTCCTCATGTCTCTGCTGCCCTGCAGGGCTCCTCTGAGTGGAATGGTTTGAACTGGTGCTCTGGGAGGCTCTGGCTCTGCAGAGCAGATTCCTCTTGGATGGGACTGGGAGGAGAGGGGCAAGGGGGAGCTGTGTCCTGGGGGCCAGGAGCCCCAGGCAGGGGAAATGCAGCAGGTGGCCCTGGCTCCACTGCTTGCCAAGTGAGCAGTGGCTCTGCTGCCCCTCTCCTGCAGCCCTGCAGCAGTGAGAGCACAGAGCCTGAGCTTTGAGATCAGCGGCGAGGGGAAGCTGCCGGAGGTGAGGGTCCTGCGCCCGGCGCTGAAGGACAGGAGAGGGAACCCCCTGCTGCTCTTCAGGAGGCTCCTGCTGGGGGCCTGGGAGAAGCTGCCCCTGGTCCTGCAGAACTCTGGCCCTGTCCCTGCCCAGGTGAGCAGCTGCTGAGGGAGCTCTGCTCTGGGAACAAGGCTGCTGCTGGGCAGGAGAGGGCCCAGCGCAGCCGGTGAGGGTGGGCAGGGGCCCCACTGCTCTGCAGGTGCCCTTGGAGCCCAAAGGAAAGCCTTGGCTTGTGCTCAGAGCCCCTCTGTGGCAGGAGGACGACCTCCTGAGCTTCTGCTGTGGCAAAGCAGTGGGCAGAGGCTCGTGCCTCAGCAGCCCTTCACTTTTGCCTCCACCTCCTTTGCAAGCTCTGCTGCTGTCCTTGCCAGCCTTGAGCCAGCCCTGGGCTTTGTGTTTTCCCTGCCTCAGGGAACAGCCTGGGAAGGGGCCTCAGAAAGTCTGTTGGAAGCCCCTGGCTGACTTCTGCTTGCCAGGAAGGGAGTTCCTCTGGGAAAGGGGATTTTGGGACCTTCTCAGGGAAACACAACTCAGAGAGTCAGGCTGGAGCCTTCCTGTCCTGCCTGCTTCTGTTTCCATCCCCTCCCAGTGTCTCTGGATGCCTGGCTTTGGGCTGGTTTCGCTCCAGCCTTGTGCTCAGAGCTGTGTTGGAAGGGGGGCAGCGTGCTGGGCTGCCCGTGGTGGAACAGCAGCAGTGTGGGCTCAGGCCCTGGGCCATGCTGTGCCCACCCCAGTCTGGTCCTGCTCTTTTCCCAGGTGCTGCTGGACCTGCTGGATGAAGAGGGAGTTTTCTTCTTGAAAGCCAGGCCCAGCACCAAATGCCTCTACCAAGCTGTGGGCATGAAGGACTCTGCTGGGGAAGGTGAATTCATCCCCCATGAAATGTGGTCACTCACAGAGGGAAAACTTGTGTCCTGCTGCTGGCTTGGCCAAGCAGCAAGCAGCTGTTGGCCAGAGCTTGTGTCCTGGGGCTCTCTGGGGCTTTTGCACATGGACTCTTTGCAGGGTTGATTTCTACCTGGCAAGCTCTAGGAAGCTTTTCCATTCTTATGGAGGTGGTGGGTTGAGTCCTGGGGGGGGTAACACCACTTCAGTGGAGCATCTGAGGTCTGTGCTGCATATGGGGAGTCCCCAGCCTGAAGGGAGGCTGCCCCTGAGCTCACAGCCAGCCAGCAAAAGCCCAAAGCACTCTGACTCAGCTCTGCTTAAGGCAGGAGCTATCTGGCTGCAGTTTGAGCCAGGGCTGAGCACTGAGCTGAGCTTAAGACAACTAACAGGGATGGCCCTGGTAGTGTCACAGCTTTGTGACCATGGGAGGAGGGTCTGGAAGCACTGGTGAGCCAAGCTGTGCTTAGAGACAGCTGGTTTTCAAGCTCCTGTTCCTTTTCTGGAGCATGGAAATGTTTGCAGTGCCTCACCTGTCCCTGGTGTCCATCTCTGTGCAGAGAGGAAGCCCCACACTGCTTCCCTGCTCCTGCAGCGTGGGCAGACAGCAGAGTTTGAGGTGGTTTTCAAGCCCACCCTGGCCCAACGCCTGGAAGGGAAGCTCCACCTGTCCGTGCTGGACAACCCCTCTGAGACCACCATCAGGCTGCTGGGGGAAGGCTATGAAGATGACTTCACCCTGGACAACATCCAGGGACTAGTGGCAGACAGGGAGGAGCAGAAGCTCCCTGAGAGCAGCCTGGAGGAGGACAGCCTGGAGGGTAAGAGGAGAGGCTGCCAGGGTGTAGCAAGGAACCTCCAGGGCTGGGCACACCTTGTGGCAGCACAGGGCTGGCCCAGATTTAGCAGCCAGCTGCTGTCACCTTTTGTAGCCTGCAGAGCAGCCTTGCTTGGGAGCCCCAGGGCAGGTGCCCTGTCAAGGGAGAAGTTTGCAGGCCAGCAGGGAGGGCTCAAAGGAAGCAGCTTTTGATTGAGGAGCTCTAAAAGGAGGTCTGCCAGCCCATGGGGTGCTGTGAAGAGCACATCTGATCATTTGTGTCCTCTCTGGGTGGACTGCTTGGTGGCTAAGGAATTGGTTGGATAGTCACAGCCAGAGGATAGTGATCAACAGCTCAATGTCCAGATGGAGACTGGTGTCCCTCAGGGGTCCATGCTGGGCCCAGAGCAGCCCTGCAGAGAAGGACTTGGGGGTGCTGGAGGGTGCAGATCTGGAGGTGAGCTGGCGCTGTGCTCTCAGCCCAGGCCCAGACATGTCCTGGGCTGCATGTCCCAGGGGAAGGAAGGCTTGGAGAAGGTAGAGCTGGAGTCCTGTGTGTCTGTGGGGGGCAGAGGGCTCTCCCCTCATGCTGAGAGCTCTCTCTCTCATTGCCAACAGCTGACCCAGGGGATCACATCCAGTTTGGGTTCTGTCCCGTTGGCACCCCCTGCACCGTGACCTTCACCATCGCCAACCGCAGCAGGGGGCAGGCCCTGCGCTTCCAGTGGCTGCCTGAGCCTCCCTTCCACTTCTGCCCCCAGGTGAGCTTGGTTGTCTCTGCTTTTCCCTGCTGCTCAGACCCTGCCTGGCAGCTTTCTGGGAGCCACCATGGAGCAGTGAGAACCCCTTTCAGTGCCACCTAGGAGATGCCATCCCTGGCTTTGCTGGGGCCAGAAGAGCTCCATGTTGTGGGACATGGCATCTTTTGGTGGTGTTCTTCTCCATCAAAACCCAGATAAATCCTCAGTAAGATGCAGTTTGACACAATCCCAGCATGGTGGGAGTTGGAAGGGACCTCTGGGAGTCATCTAGTGCAACCCCCCTGCCAAAGCAGGGCACCCACAGCAGCTTGCCCAGGATCACAATGGCCGGGGGGGTGTGTTTGAGTCTCTGCAGAGAAGGAGACTCCACAACCTCTTTGGGCAGCCTGCTCCAGGGCTCCAGCACCCTCACAGCAAGGAATTTTCTCCTCTGGCTCAGATGGAACCTCCTTGGTTCCAGTTTGTGCCCCTTGCCCTGTCCCTGGGCACCACTGAGAGGAGTCTGGCCCCATCCTCTTGTGCCCCACCTTCTAGCTCTTGATAAGCTTTGAGAGATTGTCTCTCAGGCTGCTCTTCCCCAGGCTCTCAGCCTCTCCTCACAGAGGTGTTGCTGGCACAGCTGCTCCCCACGCCCACAGCCTGTGATCCCTTGCCAGTGATCCCAGGTTGGTCTTGGCTCTCTGCTTCTCCCTAGGTGGGACACCTCCATGCTGGCTGTGTGAAGGACATCACAGTGACTTTGCAATCAGAAGTTGAGGTCACCTTTAAAAAGCACCCAGTGAAGTGTCAGGTGTCCAGGATCTCCTTCCAGCTGCCACCAGAGGAGGTCCCTGACTGGGATGACAGCCTGCATGCCATCAAGTGGGTGGATACCACAAGGGCCCCAGGTGCCACCTGGCCTGTCAAGAAGAAGGTGAGAAGCACAGCAGCAAAAGCTCCCTGAGCTGCCACAGGAAGGTCTGCTGATGGCAGCAGATCTCCATCTCTGCTGGCTGAGCTGCTCCTCCTGACAGTGAATCCATCCCTGAATGGGAACCAGCAGGATGTGTTAGAGGAAAGGATGCTGCTGAGGGATCTGAGGGCTCAGACAAGATGGGGAAGTCTCTTGGACAAGAGAGGCCAACCCTAAACCAAGAGCTGAAGTGTTGCAGTCTGTGTTGGATGGGAGCTCACAGTTTTGAACCCACTTGCACAGCATGGTGGGGGTTGGAAGGGACCTCTGGAGGTCATCCAGTCTCAACACCCTGCTAAAGCAGGGACACCCACAGCAGCTTGCCCAGGATCACAATAACCAGGGGGGGTTGAGATCTCTGCAGAGAAGGAGACTCCACAGCCTCTCTGGGCAGCCTGCTCCAGGCCTCCAGCACCCTCACAGCAAAGAATCTTCTCCTCCTGGTCAGATGGAACCTCCTGGGCTCCAGTTTGTGCCCCTTGCTTCTTCTCCTGTCACTGGGCATGACTGAGAAAAGAGTCTGGCCTCATCCTCTTGCCCCCCAACCTCCTGCCCCCCACTTTAGCTGTTGGTCAGCACTGAGCAGGTCTCCATTCCCTGGAGTTCAGATCTGGTTTAGATTCAGTGCCTTTGAACTCCCAAGGAGTTGAATCCCCTGCTTCTTGTTTTGGCTGCAGAGCAGCAGTAGCAGCACT
Organism: Melanerpes formicivorus; assembly: GCF_026170545.1. Taxonomy (NCBI): domain Eukaryota; kingdom Metazoa; phylum Chordata; class Aves; order Piciformes; family Picidae; genus Melanerpes; species Melanerpes formicivorus. The sequence goes on along the minus strand of NW_027142577.1, from coordinate 59,472 downwards.
CTGCTGTGTGTGCTGCGGAGCCCCCCAGCACCCTGGGGCTGAGCTTTGAGCGTTGTCTGCACTGAGCAAGGCAGCAAAGCTGGCCAAGGGTCTGGAGAGCAGGGCTGATGGTTGGACTGGACAATCATCCAGGTCTTTTCCAACTCCAACACCCTCTGCTGTTGGCTGTGGGGATCTCAGCAGCAGCTTCTGCTTTGACTTTCCTTGCCCAACACACTTCTCTTGGGTGATGGCTCTGCCCCAGCTGCTGAACCACTGCAAGACCTGGAACCCAAATCGTTTTGCCTAGCAGAGGCAGAGCAGTCAGAGACTTTCCAAATGAGTTCACTCCCAGCCCCGAATGCCCCTTCCCAGCCCCCAGCAGTGTGGTGGCTGCCCCACACCAGACATCTCTCCGGAAAGTCCTTTGTCCTAAAAAGAGTTTCCGGAGCTGTTCATTCTTGGGGTTCTCCACCCACAGCCTCCAGGAGGGAAACTGCAGGCCGCTAGGTTTATAGGGGCCAGGAAAAGCAAGGTCAGGCACTGGTACCCAGTGGCAGTTCCCACGTGTGTGCTTGCAGTGCTGGCGCTGCTGGCTTTGGTCAGCAGGTGACACACAGCCTACAGCAGAAGGGTCTCCTGCTGCCGTCTTCATGGGATGAGCCATGGGAATGTCCTTCCTAGCCCCTCTGTGTGGCTGCTGTTGGAGGCTCCCTGATCAGCCTGGCACTCAGGGCCCTGCTCAGTGACTCGACTCTTCTCTTTGCAGGTGCTGGAGCCAGAGGCAGAACCAGCTCACACTGTCTTGGAGAGCAGCAGCCGTGAGGTGCAGATTTTCCTCAGCGCTGTTGTCACTGGCTCAGAGTGTGATGAAGAGGTTATTAATTAATATGAAACACAGAAATATTAATTGTATTAATTATTAAAATCATTAATAACCACAATTTGATGTACATATTCTAGTGCACAGCTGTGCAATACATCCCAGAAGTGGTTTAGTATTTATCATTTGGACTCCATTGGAATATTTACAGAGTTAATTTCTATGAATCTAAAGAAGGGTGCAATTCCACTGCTTGTCCACCAGATGGCGGGTTGATGGGACATTGGCAGCTTTCTAACTCTAGAGAGAGACATTACAATGCATCAGAGGTGACTTTGCTAGACGCGGGTGCTTTGAACCAAATGTTAATGAGTAAGTGGAAAGCACGGGGGAAGATTCACTGTGTCCTTTGTTGTAGCAGTCTGCTGTCACCGGGCTGGCTCCTGACTGGTCCAGATGGTGACAGTGGGGGGCAGCCTTCTCCCTCCCACGGCAGCAGAGAAGAGATGGAATGGAGGCTAGCTGGCAGGCAGGTTCCCTTGGCAGGACTGTGGCGGCTCCCTTCAGATGGCAGGGAGCGGTCCTGTGGGATCGGCCTGGCAGGGCCGGCAGGGCTGGTCCCAGGATGGGGTCGGCCCTGTGGCAACGACCTTCGGGGCCGGCGTGGACAGCCCTGGGGAGGAAGTGCGGCTGCATGAAGCAGCGACTTCCCCTTTGCTTGGCTCGAAGGTGTGGACGGGACCCTATCGGAGTGGTCCCAGCTTTGGAGCACAGGGCATGGACTCCTCTTCTCTCCCACAACAGTGGCATCATGCAGGCATGCGATGAAGCACTGGTCCTGCTTGCTGAGCTGACACCCAGGGTTGTGCAGCTTGTTAGTCTGCTGCTTAAGGCTGAGGCAGATGTTTGGACTGCTGGACTCGGCTAGTCTCTTCCCTGGCAACTGGGCAGATCTTACCCTCAGGGGTCCAGTCCTCTTGAAGAGATGGCAGGGTCTTCCGGCCTGTGAGACTGGTAATACAAGGCTGTAGCTTCTCAGGCGCTCAGCGTATGTCACTCCTCTGGAGATACTCTCAGGGCCAAGGCTCAACAGGCCTGCCTGGATGCAGGCTTAAGAGCAAGGCTATGGCATGAGGTTAGGCTGGAGCAAGGAGAGAGAGCAAAGTGAAAGAGGGCAACGTATTTACAAGTTGGGGTAATACTTACAGGTTTCTTGCGGCTAGACTTGGCCAATGGGCATGCCGTAAACAATCGGCTGCAGCCTACAGGAAGCATGAAGCTAGAATGATGCCATACTTGGTATTAGCACCAGCATCCCCTGCCATGGGTGTGTGCGGTGGGCTGTGCTGCCTCGGCCTTTGTTCCCCTCATGAAAGGAGAGGGAACTTGTCCGCATGCTGGGACAGGTTTCAGTATCTGGGCATAATTCTGGGCATAGTGTGCCTTCACCACACTGAGCTCCACCCCTTCTAAACAATTCCAGTGGCTGCTAATACTATCCATCTCATCTAAAACAACAGCTACAATGAGTAAATAAAGTTCACAGTCCATTCTGGATACTTTCCGATGGAGATGATTCAGGAGTCCAGAAACCAGGCACCAAGAAAACAGAAAACAGTTTGTCTCTCTGCATTGCAGCAAAGAAAAGGAGCAGGGACTCTCAGGTGACTCAGGGCTCTCAGGGCTCTTAGGGTTCGTGCTCCGTAGATGCCTCATGGATTACTCCTTTGGGCACAAGGTTGTATCTGTACAGCACTCTGAACTGAAACTCTCTCAGCTAAAGTTGGATTTCTTTGGGGGATGCACTGAATTTCTCCATTCTCTTGCATTACCCAATAAGTGTGACCAGGACCTTCAGCAGAAACCAGCCCTTAGACAGGTTTGGCCTCTCCTGAAGGAGAAAATATCCAAACAGTTTTGCCTAACAGATCCTTTTCTCTAACAACAGGAACTCTGTCACCTTCTACCTTTCGGGACAAACCTGAGTGTGCAGGTCCAGCTCCATTCACTGAGCCTCTGCTATTTACCAGCCAGGTTGCTGCTGCTAGATGTTTCTCCCAGAGTGGTCTTCAGCAAACTATTGTAGTGCTCAATCTTCCCTGCAGCTGGTGCAGAGTAGGGGATGTGGAATATCCACTCCATGCCTGCTCTGTGGCCCAGTTCTTCACAAGATTGTTTTTGAAGTGAGTTCTGTTGTCTGACTCAATCCTCTCTGGAGTTCCATGTCTGCACAGGATTTGTCTCTCCAGACCAAGAATGGTGTTAGGTGCAGTAGCAGGAGGTACGGGGTGAGTTTCCAACCATGCAGTGTTTGGCTCTACCATAGTAAGAGGGGATTGGATGTGGCACTTGGTGCCATGGTCTAGTCATGGGGTCTGTGGTGACAGGCTGGACTGGATGATCCTTGAGGTCTCTTCCAACCTTGGTGATCCTGTGACACTGTGAAGCAATATTCAGGCCGGAGATTGTGAGTCAGGCCCAGACCTGGGGTTGGGAGCAGCGGGCAGGAAAGTTTATCACCCAGAACTCTGTGCTGGGTATAATTCTGTAAAGCCAAGGAACAGTACAAATAGGACCCAAGCACGGTGCCTGACACTGAAAGTGAAACTGGAGTACAGGTGGGGGATGCTGGTGCAGGGGGATGGGCGAGTGGCACACACCTGGCTGGCTGAAGAGGAGCCAGAGGCAAAGGCAAACAGGGGCCGGGTGACTGAAGAACCTCTCTGTTGAACTGCTGCTGTGAAACACAACTGAGCCCTGGCAGAGAAGCGATTGGAAACTTAGCCCATCCCCTGCTGGGCATCAGCACAGCGCTGAGTGGTCAGGATCCCTGCCAAACAGCTTTGGCTAGCTTTGTGCTGGGACATCTTTCCTTTGGTCTGTCTCCCCCAGCTTCTTGGGGCTCTGACTGAAACCTGTTTTGGGCCTAGTCCTGTCCACCCAGGACATCCTGCCAAGAGGTATTCAGCTGGCACTGCCTGGGCTGTGTTCTCTCAGCTCTGCCTTCAGCTGCCTTCCAGCTTTCTCCTGCTCTCTTTCCACAGGGGTTTCTCTTTGGCTCTCTGGCTTTGTTTCCCAAGTGCCCACAGCAGGCAGGGTTCCTTTGGCTTCTTCCTGCCCCTCCTGGGCTTAAGGGGGAGCAGCCATGGGCTTAGTTTTCCCTTGGACACAAGCTAGGTAAGCCTGGCCTGCTAAAGGCTGCTGCTGGGCCAGCTCTCAGCTGCCAAGGGAGCGCTGATCACTGCCATGCCCTGGTGCCTGGAGCAGGAGAGCTGACTCCAGGGCAGACTTTCCCAGCAGTTTCTGCCTGGCTGCTTTTCCCCCTCTGGTGTTTTTACAACTGGGTTGCACTTCAGCTGCTCTGAGCCAAGGCTGACTTCCTCTGGAGGCAGCTGTGCAGCCCCCCCAGACATCCTCTTAGCAACCTCCTCCTGTGTGGCTCAGGAGTGCCCTTGTTCCTGTGCTGCCAGGCCTCGGGGCCTGAGCCAAGCCAGCAGCATTGCTCAGGGAGTTTTGTTCCCAGGTGTGGGTTTGCCTCTGCCCAGGTCAGGAGGGACAGGGATCTGCTGGAGAGAGCCTGGGGTGCTTTCAGGAGCAGGCAGCTTGCTCTGTTGCTGCACAAGGGGCAAGAGAAGGGCTTGGGCTCCCAGAGAGGAGGGGATAGGATGGGGAAGTTGCACTGCAGAGGCTGCTCACAAACTCCACTGCTCCAGGGCTGTAGTGCAGAGCAAATAGACAGAAATCCCTGCTCTGGGCTCCACACAGAAGCTCCTGAAGCCAAAGCTTCACACAGACCTCTCTCTCTACCAGGCCACCCACCCCCAGGCTTCCACGGCCCCCTCCCTGCCACTGCCTCTCTCCCCTCCCTTCCCCCACCGCTTGTGCCGCAGCACAAGATTCAGCCTGGCAGCTCCAGGCCCCAGTTCAGCTGCTCCAGGCCTGCTTGGCAGAAGCACCAATGCTGAGCAGGCCTCAGCTAAGAACCTGCACATCTTCCCAGGAGGAGAGAGGAAGGGAAAAGGGAAGAAAGGAGCTTTGCAGGCAGTGTTCCAGGGGGGCAGGACTCCTGGGCATGGAATCCAGAGGTGACACTTTGTGGGACACCTCCTGGACCTTTCTAGCTGCTGGAGCTTTGCAGTTCTTCAAGGCAAGCAGCCTCAAACTGCCACAGAGCCCAGCAGAGAGCTAGGAGGATGAGGAGGGGACTGGACCATCTCTGTGCTGAAGAAAGACTGAGAGCTCTTTAGTCTGGCAAGGAGAAGGCTGAGAGGGGACCTGCTCACTGTCTATCCATATCTGAGGGCTGGGAGTCAGCTGGAGGTGCCAGGCTCTTCTCAGTGGTGCCCAGGGCTAGGCCAGGGAAGAGGAGGCACCAATTGGAGCACAGGAGCTGCCACCTCCACAGGAGGAGACACTTGTTTGGGGTGAGGGTGCTGGAGGCCTGGAGCAGGCTGCCCAGAGAGGTGGTGGAGTCTCTTTCTCTGGAGCCTTTCCAAAGCCAGCTGGCTGCATTCCTGTGGGACCTGCTCTGGCTGCTCCTGCTCTGGCTGCTGCTGCACTGGCTGCTCTCCAGAGGTCCCTGCCAGCCCCTAGCAGTCTGTGATTCTCTGAGCTCCTGGCCAGCTTTTCCCCTAGCTGCTTGTCTGTCAAGCAGGACATTCTTTGCAGCTGCCATTTTCTTAGGAGCTCTCTTTCCCTCCTGGCCTGCTCTGGCAGTTCAGCAGGGGCAGTGCCAGCAGCTGCAGGCAGTGCTCAGGTACCCCTGGCACAAAGGCACAGGTGGTTGGCTCTGCAGCTCAGCCATCCTGCTTGGTGCCAGCTGGGCCTCACAAGGTGTTCTGCTCTGGGCTGCTCTTTGTTTCTTGACTCAAAGCTGTCCTTATGTTCTGGCAAGGGCAGAAGCTCTTCAGGAGCAGGAGTGAGAGTCACTCAACTGAACTCTGGCACACAAAGCCTCCAGGCAATTCTTAGACCTTCTTGAGCCTGGAGCCTGAGGGCAGGCTGTGAACAGAGTCAGGGCTGGAAGGGACCTCAAGGCTCAGCCAGTTCCAAGCCCACTGCCATGGGCAGGGACACCTCACACCACAGCAGGTTGCTCACAGCCACATCCAGCCTGGCTGCAAACACCTCCAGGCAGGAGGCTTCCACCACCTCCCTGGGCAACCTGGGCCAGGCTCTCACCACCCTCATGGCCAACAACTTCTTCCTCACAGCCAATCTCAATCTCCCCACTTCTAGTTCTGCTCCATCCCCCCCAGTCCTATCCCTCCCTGACACCCTCAAAAGTCCCTCCCCAGCTTTCTTGGAGCCCCCTGCAGATCCTGCAAGGCCACAATGAGGTCTCCTCAGAGCCTTCTCTCCAGCCTGCACAACCCCAACTCCCTCAGTCTGTCCTCACAGCAGAGCAGCTCCAGCCCTCTGCTCCTCCTCCTGGCCCTTCTCTGGACACCTTCCAGCCCCTCCAGAGCCTTCCTGGCACAGAGGCTCCAGCACTGGCCCCAGAGCTCCAGCTGTGGTCTCAGCAGAGTGGAGCAGAGGGGCAGAATCCCCTGCCTGGCCCTGCTGGCCACACTTCTCTTGCTGCAGCCCAGGCTCTGCTTGGCTCTCTGGGCTGCAAGTGCTCCCTGCTGGCTCCTCTTGAGCTTCTCCTCCCCCAGCACCCCCAAGGCCTTTTCTTCAGGGCTGCTCTCCAGCCAGTCCCTGCCCAGCCTCTAGCAGTGCCTGGGATTGCCCTGAGCCAGCTGCAGGACCTTGCCCTTGGTTCTGTAAACCCCCAGTCGAAAGGAAGGAAACCCCAAGCCCCAAAGAAGCAAGCCTCAAGCCACAGGAAGCAAACCCCCAGCATACAGTCACCAACCAAAGTGTGACCCAGGAGGACAGCAGGTGGCTGCTCTATAGTTTGGTAAATTCATGTGAAAGTCTGAAACCCTCTGGCAAGTGCTGACAAGTGAAAAGGAAATGCAGCAAGAATTAAGAAGAGGCTTTGTGCATTTGGGGGTTCATAGGAAGGAGGGAAGGGAGCATTTTCCTGGGGTTTACCTTCATCTGTGGTCCTTGAAGGCATACATCATCTAGCCTACACCATAGATGGGCAATGGGGATCTTACTACAAGAATGTAGTTTAGCCTGGAGAAGAGGAGGCTCAGGGGAGACCTCCTTGCTCTCTCCAACTCCCTGCAGGGAGGTTGTAGCCAGGTGGGGGTTGGTCTCTTTTCCCAGGCACCCAGCAGCAGAACAAGAGGACACAGTCTCAAGCTGTGCCAGGGGAGGTTTAGGCTGGAGGTGAGGAGAAAGTTCTTCACTAAGAGAGTCATTCACCATTGGGATGTGCTGCCCAGGGAGGTGGTGGAGTCCCCACCCCTGGAGGTGTTCAGGAGGGGATTGGATGTGGCACTTGGTGCCATGGTCTAGTCATGAGGCCTGTGGTGACAGGTTGGACTTGATGATCTCTGAAGTCTTTTCCAGCCTGGCTGATTCTGTGTTTCTATGAACACCAGAAGAAGCCCGTCCAATCCAACACACTGTCTCTAAGCCATGACTATGGAGGGCTCAGAGGAGATGCAAACATCCTGATGCCATCAGCAGGTGTTGACCCCAAGTGCTAACGTGCCACTGGTGTCTGGAATGCATGCTTAATGACCCAAGCTAGCCTAAAACATTCTGCCTGCTTCAAAGTCTTCATGTTGCCCTGGATGGAGGCACTGTCAGACCACAGAACAGAGAAGCTGAGGTGGAAACAAAACTTTTTCCCCAGATTTATTAGGACCTGAGTGCTTGATGCTCTTCTAGTGCACCCCCATGCCTCCTCAAAAGCCTTCAGTGTCTGCAGTGATGGAAACCAGCCATACAGGAGCACTCAGGTCCAATTTATGGCACTTAGCTGAACAAAAGTCAATCTACTAACCTTGTCCTCCAGTTTCCCCAAATGAAAGCAGAGCTATGTGAGCAAAGAAAGAATCCCTGGGCAGTTTTGGTAATAAGAGCTTTTACTGCTTTGTCAGGGACCAGAAATGTTCTCTAATGAGCTACAGGCTGGGGACAGAGTGGCTGGAGTGCAGACAGGCAGAGAGGGACCTGGGGGTACTGGTGGACAGGAGCTGAACCTGAGTCTGCTGTGTGCCCAAGTGGCCAAGAGGGCCAATGGCATCCTGGCCTGCATCAGGAAGAGTGTGGCCAGCAGGAGCAGGGAGGTCATTGTGCCCTGTGCTCAGCACTGCTTAGGCCACACCTGGAGTCCTGTGTCCAGTTCTGGGCCCCTCAGTTTAAGAAGGACATTGAGGAACTTCACAGTATCACAGCATCAGAGTATCACAGGCTCACAGTATCACCAAGGTTGGAAGAGACCTCAAGGATCATCGAGTCCAACCTGTCACCACAGACCTCATGACTAGACCATGGCACCAAGTGCCACATCCAATCCCCTCCTGAACACCTCCAGGGATGGGGACTCCACCACCTCCCTGGGCAGCACATCCCAAGGGCCAATCTCTCTCTCTATGAAGAACTTCTTCCTCACCTCCAGCCTAAACCTCCCCTGGCACAGCTTGAGACTGTGTCCTCTTGTTCTGGTGCTGCTTGCCTGGGAGAAGAGACCAACCCCCACCTGGCTACAACCTCCCTTCAGGGAGTTGGAGAGGGCAAGGAGGTCTCCCCTGAGCCTCCTCTTCTCCAGGCTAAGCAACCCCAGCTCCCTCAGCCTCTCCTCCCAGGGCTGTGCTCCAGACCCCTCCCTGGCTTCATTGCCCTTCTCTGGACACCTTCAAGTCTCTCAATGTCCTTCTGAAACTGAGGCAAAAGAGCCTCAGGGTCACCAAGGCCAACCCAGAACCCTGCTCTGCAAGGGTCACCCCTCAAGCATAGCCCCAAGCACCACAGCCAAACCACAGGAACACATCCAGACAGGGATGGAAAGGCTTCAGAGAAGGAGACTCCACACTTTCTGTGCTTGGATCCTGGCTGGGGAGGAGCTGGGCAAAGAGGAATCCCTGGGGAGCTGCTTGGCAGCTCAGGGGCAGCCCGAAGCCCCCACACTGTCCCCTACCCTGTGAGGGCTGTGCCCCCTGGGGGCCTTCAGGGAGTCTGTGGGGCTGGAGGTGCCCTGAGCCCAGGGGCTGGCACAGCCACTGTCCCTGGGGCTGGCCCTGGGGGGCAGGGTGGGGATGCCAAGTGCCACTTGTGGGGTACCTCGGTGCCCCAGAGCAGCTGTCTGTGTGGGCAGAAGCCCTGCCTGGCACTGCTGCCAGCGGCCCAGGACAGCCCCAAGGGCACAGAGCTGGCTGGGCACGAAAGGCAATCCAGCAGCCTCAGTGCCACCAGCCCTCTGCTCCCCAGAGCCTCTGGCTCCCCAGAGCTGGCACCCAGGGGACATGGGGCTGCAGGGAGGCCTCTGCCCCGGGCCTGGCTGGGTGCCAATGGCCTCTCTGCCTTCCTCAGAGCCCTTTGCCCCCCGGGGGTGGGCAGCAGGCACAGAGCTGATGCAGGCAGCAGGGCAGGCAGAGCAATCTATGCCTCAGGCTGGGAGTGAGGATGGGGACCAGGTGCCTGCAGCAGAGCCAGGGCAGCAGGTCAGGACCTGCAGGGCAGGATTCAAGAGCAGAACCTCTCAGCACTGCCCTGCAGCTCTCTGGTTCCCTACTGCAACTCCTGCCCCACGAGCAGCAGCTGGGCAAGGAGCTCGGGGCCAGCGTGGGGCTGGGTTAAGCAGCTGATTGCCAGCTGCCCTCTGAAGCAAAGCCTCTGCTCGGGACAGGGACTGTGGCAGCCGGCAGGAGCGGAGCTGCGTTTGCTGCTTGTGCCCAGCGCTGCCTCCTGCCCTTCTCTGCTCTCTCGGCAGCCCCGCAGCAGCCTTCAGGCCCTCTGAGCGGCAGCGCAGCGAGAGGAGCCCCAGAGTGCTCCGTGCCCCGGCTCGGAGAGCAGAGCCCTTGGCGATGTGTGGGCAGCGCTGGGGCTGGGGCCGGGGCCGGGGCCGGGGCGGGGGACCCCTTGCAGGCCCTGAGGGGTGCCCGGGGCTGGCTCCTCAGGGCAAAGATGGCGGCCAGGCCCCGGCGGCCTACAGCTCCCATGGTGCACTGCGCGGAGCGGCCGCGGCTCGCGGGCGGAGCGGCCGGCAGCGGGCGGGGCTCGTGGGCGGGAGCGGGCGGGGCTCGCGTTGCTGAAGAGCCAATGGGAGGCTCTGCTCGACGATTGACCAATGAGCGCAGGGGGCGTGGTCGGCGGGACTGTTTGAGCCCTCATCGGTGGAAGCAGCGGTAAGAGGCGCTCCGGTGCCCCAAGGGCTACGGGAGAGGGATGGGGACGGCTGCGGGGGCCGGGGGCAGCCTGGAAGGGCAGGGGAGGACTGCGGGGACTGCGGGGCTGAGGCAGGATTGCGGGTTCCGCGGGGCTGAGGCGGGCTGCGGGGCTGAGGCAGCATTGCGGGATCCGGGACAGCCTGCAAGGTCAGGGGCAGCCTGTGGGGGCTGCGGGGCTGCGGCGGGCTGCGGGAGGCGGCGGTGGAAGCGCCCTGGGCAGTGCTGGGTGCGGGGCCGGGGGAGCGTTGCGGGGCCGGGGCTGTGGAGCGTTGCGGAGCCGGAGCCGGGCCCGGGGGAGCGTTGCGTTGCGGGGCCGGGGCCGGGGGAGCGTTGCGGGGCCGGGGGTGCGTTGCGGGGCCGGGACCGAGGCTGTGGAGCGTTGCGGGGCCGGGGCCGGGGCCGGGGGAGCGTTGTGTTGCGGGGCCGGGGCCCGGGGGAGCGTCGCGGGGCCGGGCCCGGGGGAGCGTCGCGGGGCCGGGCCCGGGGGAGCGTCGCGGGGCCGGGCCCGGGGGAGCGTCGCGGGGCCGGGCCCGGGGGAGCGTCGCGGGGCCGGGCCCGGGGGAGCGTCGCGGGGCCGGGCCCGGGGGAGCGTCGCGGGGCCGGGCCCGGGGGAGCGTCGCGGGGCCGGGCCCGGGGGAGCGTCGCGGGGCCGGGCCCGGGGCCGGGGGAGCGTCGCGGGACCGAGGCTGTGGAGCGTTGCGGGCCCGGGGGAGCGTGGCGGGGCCAGGGGTGCGTTGCGGGACCGAGGCTGGGGAGCGTTGCGGGGCCGGGGCCGGTGGATCGCGGCCGAGGCTGTGGAGGGGCTCTGGGGACCCGCGGTGGGGTCGGAGCGTTGGGGCGGTTGTGAGGACCCGCAGGGGATGCAGGCTCCTTCCGGACGGGGAGAAGGCGCAGGGCTGGGGGGGTGTAACGGCAGCCCCGGCGGCAGCGGCGGCGGTTAGGGCAGGCAGGGCTCGGGAGCAGGCTCCGGGCTCGAAAGGTAAAGGCTTTCTCCAGCCTCAGGCTCCCCCTCCGCCGCTTCCCCTCCCCGCCTGACCCTTGTTGTCTCTTCTCAGAGTGCACTCTCAGGACTTTCGAGCCCAGAGCTGTGTTCTTCGGTGTTCTTCAGCCGGCGCTTTCCTTCGAGCGGTGCTTTTCTTGTGGCGGTGCTGTGCGAACCCTAAGGGGAGTGCCCTGAGCCTTGTGTCACCTTCGTCGCCGCCGCCGCCATGGCGGCGGCCCCTGCCCCCCAGGAGGGCACCGTGACCGTCATGGTGCGAGTGCGACCCCCGGCCCCCGGCGAGGGAGCCGCGCAGCACCCGCTGCTGAGGGTGGTCGACCATCACACCCTCCTGTTCGACCCTGGTGCCTCCGGCGGTGTGCTGCCTGCTGGCCGCGGCAAGAACCCAGGCAAACATCAGAAGTTCCTCTTCGACCGGGTTTTTGCTGAGCAGGCCACCCAGGAGGAGGTGTTCCAGCACACCACCCGCCAGATGGTCGATACTCTCCTCGACGGCTACAACTGCTCTGGTGAGCCCTAGCAGCCTGCTCTGGCCCTTGCAGGAGCTCCTGCCCATCTGCCCCTGCTCTGGGTGGGCTCAGCAGAGCTGGGGGTTGGTTCCAGAAGCCCTGAGCGGCTGTGGCAGCAGTGGGGACGCAGCGGCTCTGCAGAAAGAGAAAGCCTTGACCTTGTTGTTGGCACCAAGCTGGGGCCGGGACAGGGCCAGTGCTGGCCTGGAGATGTCATCCGAGGGCTCTGGGGGCAGGCAGGGCCCAGGCCAGCAAGAGGAGAGCAGAGACAAGCCCAGATGAGTGTGGAGTCCTGCCTGTGGGGTGGCATCAGCTGGGAGCCCTGTGCAGGCTGGGCAGCAGGCTGGTGCAGAGGGCCCCGGGGGCCCTGCTGGACAGGATGTGAGTGGGAGGCAGCAGTGCCCCACAGCAGGAGCTGGGTTTGGGGCTGTGTCCCCAGCTGAGGCAGAGCTGGCAGCATCCCCCCAGTGCTGCTGTCGATGGAGGCTGCTCTCAGGGCTCCTCCCTTTCTCCTCCCAGTGTTTGCCTACGGAGCAACCGGAGCAGGGAAAACCTACACCATGCTGGGCTCGGAGAACAGCCCTGGCATCATCTACCTCACCATGGAGGAGCTGTTCAGGAGGCTGGAGGCCAGGCAGGAGCAGAAGAGCTGCGAGGTCCTGGTCTCCTACCTGGAGGTAGGCTGTGCCCAGCTGTGCCCCTCCTGCTGCCAGGCCACCACCTCCAAGGTCTGGGCTTGTAGTGCCAGGGCTACCCCTGTGCTGCCAGCTGTGCCCAGGGCAGCCCCAGACTGGAAGCAGGCTGCCCCTGGCCAGGCTGCTGGGCTGGTGCTGCTGGCCTGCCCCCTCTGGAGCTGGGGGCCACAGGGCAATGAGGGCTTCCTGGCTGCAAGGCCTTTGGAGGAGCAGCGGCTCAGTGCCTGGCTGCTGAAGCCTCCTGAGCTGTCCCCTGCCTTAGGGCACCTTCAGCTGCTCCTGCTGGCGGCAGGTGCCAGAGGTGCTGTTGGGTGGGCAGCAGGCCCTGGGGTCCCAAGCTCCTCTGCCTGCTGCCCTCTGGGGCCCCAAGCCTCAGCCTGAGCTGGAGCTGCCTGCTGCAGGTCTACAACGAGCAGATCCGTGACCTGCTGGAGCCCAAGGGCCCTCTGCCCATCCGGGAGGATCCTGAGAGAGGAGCTGTGGTTCAGGGCCTCTCCATCCAGCAGGTGGGGGTGGAAGCAGGCACAAGGTGTGGGCAGCGCTGTGCCCGCCCCAGGGGTGCCAGCTGGGACCGGGGGAGCTGGAGGGGGAGGGGAGGGCTGCGGGGCCCCGGGGCAGGGGCTGCGGGGCCCCGGGGGTGCCGGCTGGGTGGGTGCCGGCTGGCAGCAGCGCTGAGCCCGAGGCCAGAGGAGCCCTGCAGGGGCGCAGGAGGCCTCAGCCTGTGGGCGCTCGGTGCCCGTGCCGGGGCTGCGCTGATCCCTGCCCTCTGCCTGCTCCCCGCCAGCCCAGCTCGGCAGAGCAGCTCCTGCAGATGCTGCTCGGGGGCAGCAGGAACCGCACGCAGCATGCCACCGATGCCAACGCCTCCTCCTCCCGCTCCCACGCCGTGCTGCAGGTGAGGGGTGGTGCTTGGGGCAGCCCTTGGCACCGCTGCCCGGAGGGGGGCAGGCGGCGATGCTGTGCCAGGGCCGGCGTGCCAGGGCTGCTGCCGCGGCTGCGAGCGGCGAGCCCGAGCGCCCTGCGGAGCTGCAGCCTGCCCTCTGTGTGCCCTGCCAGGTCTACGTGAAGCAGCAGGACCGCGCCGAGGGCCTCGCTGGGGCCGTGCGGGTGGCCAAGATGAGCTTGGTCGACCTGGCCGGCTCGGAGCGAGCCGCGGTGGCCAAGACCAGCGGCGAGCGGCTGCGGGAGGGAGCCAGCATCAACCGCTCGCTGCTGGCCCTGCTCAGCGTCATCCAGGCGCTGGCTGGGGCCAAGGTGAGGCTGCCGCTGAGGGGCCCTGAGCGCCGTCCCCACGGCAGAGCTGCCGTGGGCTGGGCCTGGCCGGGGCTGGGAGCCGGGGGCTGGGAGCCGAGGGCCAGCCCCTGAGCGGAGCCTCGCTGTGCCGGGCAGGGCAAGCAGAGCCACGTCCCGTACCGGGACAGCAAGCTGACGCGGCTGCTGAAGGACTCCATCGGCGGCAACTGCCGCACCCTGATGCTGGCTGCCCTCAGCCCCTCGCCGCTCTGCTGCCAGGACACCCTCAACACCCTCAAGTATGCCAGCAGGGCCAAGGAGATCCAGGTCTCGGTGAGCACCTCGCCCCGCGGCCGGCAGCTGCTGGGGCTGCCCGGGAAGGAGCCTGGGGCAGGCTGCTGCCTCCCTGCCGCCTCCCTGCCGCAGCCGGGCTGCCTCTGGAGCCCCTCTCAGAGTCAGCTGCAGCCCCTCGGGCCCCACCAGCCCAGGGCAGGCTGAGGAGCTGCCCCGCTGCCGCCTCAGCGGAGGGGAAGGAGCTGTCCCGGTGCTGCTCTCAGCTCCGCTCCTCCCTCTCCCCGCAGCTCAAGAGCAACCTGCCGAGCCCGGACTCCCACGTCTGTCCGTACGTTGTGCTGTGTGCGCAGCTGAGAGCGGAGGTGAGCTGCCGGGGGCAGGGCTGGGCTCTGTCTGCGGCTCTGCTTTGCCTGGCACCCAGCCTGCTGAGCTGCTGGGGCTCAGGGCATGCTCTGAGCCAGGGCTGCCCCTTGCTCACAGGTGGCAGAGCTGCAGGCCAAGCTCCGTGCCTATGAGGATGCTGCCCGCGGGGCACAGAGCCAGGCGCCAGAGCCGCTGCCTGCCCTCGGCTCCAGCCCCTTGGAGCTGCCCAGGTGAGGCTGCTGGGCAGGAGGGAGGGAGCCTGGGCTGGCACCTTGGGGTCCCCCAGGGCCAGGAGCTTGCAGAGTTTGGCTGCTGGCTGCAGCCCAAGTGGCTGCCAGGACGCAGCTGAGCTGCTCTGCTGCTGTGCCACAGCCTCTCCGCTGCCCAGCTGGAGTGAGGAGCCTGGCAGCCCCCAGAGCTGGGGGACAAAGGCCAAAGCTGCCCTTGGCTCCATCCCAAACCTTGGTAGGCCAAGGGATGGCTTCCCCAGAGGCTCTTCCCTGGCTCAGGGGCTGCTGCTGTGACTTGTGTAGGGTGGAGGAGGCTGTGCCCGAGGCGTGCCTGGAGCTCCCTGGTGGGGAGAGTGCTGGAGAGCAGCAGGAGCTGGCAGCTGGGTGTCCTGCTGCCTTGCAGCTGGCCTTGGAGGAGGTGAGAGGAGGGCTTGGCCTGGTGATGGGACCCAGCTCAGGTACCTTGCTGGGCTGCACTGGGCAGGCTGGGAGAGGGCAGGAGCTGAGCTGCTCTGGGAGGTCTGGGCTCAGCAGGTGCTGGGCTGTGGAGTGCTGGAGAAAGCTCTGAGCCTGGCAGGGAAGGGGCAGCTGGGGGCCCAGGCTCAGCTCAGCTCTGGCCTGATGCTGCTCTGGGGGCTTGCTGCAGGCTGCAGAGGAAAGGTCTGCCCCAGCCATCCAGCAGGCAGATGTGCAGCAGGAAGCAAAGGAAGCAGCCCCCCTCCTGCAGGGCTTGACTGCCAGCCAGCCAGAGGGGTGAGTGTCCTTGTGCCCCCTCCCTATGCCACTTGCTCCTGGCTGCTCAGAGAGTTTCAACCTTCCTGTGGTGTGCAGCCCCCTGAGGGTGCTGGAGGTGGGGGAGGGCCCAGGCCTTGGCTTACAGAGCAGTGCCTGCCCTCTGAGGTGGGATTTGGCTCCTAGAGGGCCAGTCCCAGGGGAGAAGCTCCCCTGGAAGGGTCAGCAGGGAAGGTTTCCAGGCACAGCAGCTGAGAGCCTTCAGTGCCTCTTGCCAGGCCTGGAGCTGCCTCCCCCAGGGCTCTGCTGCTGCCTCTGCTCCCCGAGGTGCTGCCCTGGCACCACCTGCTGCTGTCTGTGCCCCAATGTCCTGGCAGGGGGAAGGTCTCCCGAGGGAGGCTGCCTGTGCTGTGTGCCTGAGGCCCAGCACAGCTCTGGGGCTGCTGTTGGGTGCCCTGCAGCCCACAGGTGATCTCCCAGCTCAGGTCCTGCAGTGCCAGCCTGGGCACCCCTCAGTCTCAAAGCTTGCCTGGCCCAGAGCTCCCCCCAGGCTGTGCCCCAGCTGAGGAGGGGGCTCAGAGGTGCTGCTGGTGGTGCTGAGCCTGTCTTGGGTGCCAGGGGCTGAGGTTCAGCCCCTGACTGCTCCTTGGCTCTGTCTCTCTCTGCCCCAGGGCTGCAGCTGCTGCCAGGAGCTCCTCCCCAGAGCAGCAGTCCCTGCCCCAGGCTGGCAGCTTCCTTGCTGCTGCTGTGGCCTCTGAGGCACTGCAGCCCCTGGCCCCTCAGGAGGCTGCTGCCAGCCAGGAGCAGGCCTCCTCCCCAGGGAGGGCTGCAGAGGCCAGCAGGGCCAGCCCAGCCCAGAGGAGCCAGCAGGGCAGTGCTGCTGAGGATCCAGGTTGGTGCCCTCTCTCTCCTCTGTCCCAGGCTCTGCTGCAGGGCTGGGGGGTGGTGGGGGGCAGCTGCCAGCTGTGGGCACAGGGCAGGGGCAGAAGTTTCTCCTGCCCTGGCACCCAGTGGGGGCTGAGCCTGCCTTTATCTCCTGTGGGTGACTGCTCTGGGCTGCATCTGCCCCGCTCAGCCCAGCTGTGGCCTGGCTGCTGGCAGCCTGTGTCTGGGCAGGGCTGAGCTCTTCCTCCTCATCCTCGGTGCCCATGCATGAGGCCAGCAGCAGAGCCTGGCTCTGCAGAGGCTGCTGCTGGGCACAGGCCAGGCCCTGCCCCGGGGCACTTGCTCTGGGCCCAGGATGGTTGGTGCTGGCTCTTGGGCTTGGTGTGGTTTGGGGCAGTCCCAGCAAAGAGCTGAGGGGGGTGGGGGGCAGGGGGGGAGGGCCTGGGAGCTGCAGCCAGGGAGCTGACTCGGTCTCTGCTCTGCTCCTCCAGCCGAGAGCTGCGTGGCTGTGCCTGGCGCCCCCGTGACCAGCTCTCCCCTGCCAGGCTGGCAGCACCTGGCTGCGCTCAGCAGTGCCAGGCTGCTGGCCCTCAGCCCCATCGGGAAGAGGAGGAGGTCCCCTGAGATGCCAACTCCTGCCCAGCCGGCCTCTGCCTGCAGCCTCTCCCCGCGGCCCAAACGCCGGCGGCCGAGTGGGCAGCCGGCAGAGGCTGCCAGGGCGGCACAGAGCCCCCCCAGCCCCTGCCCCCCGGCTGCAGCCCCCCCAGCCCCTGTGGCGCTGCCAGCCTGGCCCTGCGGCTCCAGCCTGTGCCCGGAGAGGCTCTCCCGGAGCCGCCTGCCCCTGGCGCCGCTGGCAGCTCCCCAGGGCTGTGCCCTGCCCCCAGGCCCTGACCTGGATGGCACCTACCAGGTGTGCAGGCTGCCAGCCTCAGCCAGCCCTGGGCCCCCGGGCTGCAGGGGCCTGGAGCCCCCCAGCCAGGACCTCCTCCGGCAGCAGGATGCCCTCTCGGTGCCCAAGTGAGTGCCGCCCTGGGGCCCTCCCTGCGGGGTTGGGGACCCCCTGGGTGCCTCCTGGGGGGGTGGCTGCGGCTCTGTGGGGAGGGAGGGTGGGCAGGGGGCACAGGGCTGGGGGGTGGGCAGCAGTGGGCTGAGCTCACCTGGGCAGGGGTTGCTGAAGAGAAAAAGCCAAGCAGAAGGCCCCCCTGTGTGCCACTTGCCCTGGCACAGTGTGTGCCCCCTCCTCCTGCACGTAGCTGCCCCAGGGATGAGCTCTGCCTCAAAGCTTGCCTGGCCCAGAGCTCCCCCCAGGCTGTGCCCCAGCTGAGGAGGGGGCTCAGAGGTGCTGCTGGTGGTGCTGAGCCTGTCTTGGGTGCCAGGGGCTGAGGTTCAGCCCCTGACTGCTCCTTGGCTCTGTCTCTCTCTGCCCCAGGGCTGCAGCTGCTGCCAGGAGCCATGAGCTCAATGTCACCTACCAGGTCTGCAGGCTGCCAGCCTCAGGCAGCAGCCCTGAGCCCTTGGGCTGCAGGGGCCTGGAGCCCCCAGGCTGGCAGCACAAGCAGGATGCCCTCTCGGTGCCCAAGTGAGTGCTGCCCTGGGGCCTTCCCTGTGGCTTTGGGGATCCTGCCCTCCATGGCTGGGTGCCTCCTGTGGGGATGGCTGCAGCTCTGGGGAGGGCAGAGGGTGGGCAGGAGGCACTTGGCCAGCAGGCACAGGCTGAGCTCCCCTGGGCACGGCTGCACAGGGCAGAGAGCATTCCAAGGGAAGCTTTTCCTGCTCCTGCTCCTCCCTTTGGCCCTGGAGCATCCTCCAGATTGCTTCAGGAGTGCTGGCTGGGAGCAGGTTGGGCATCTGCTCTCCTGGCACTGGGGGTCAGGGCTGTGCCCTTGGGGGCCTGGGCATCTTTGGGGTGGCTTTTGGCTGGTGCAGCAAAGAGGCTCTGGCTCTTCTGGAGCCCTGTGGCTGTGCAGAGGCTGAGCCCCACCTGGCCCTGGTGGTGCAGGACACCCCCAGGGAGACCTCCTTGCTTCTGGGGCTCTGCAAATAGCTCAGAGTGAGGAGAGCTGGAAATGGGGACAGGGCAGGGCCCAGCCCCGTGCCAGGGGCAGTCAGGATCCCCCCTGGCACTAACCATCTCTGCCCTGCCTGCAGGCCCTGCAAGCTGGCCTGTGCCCCACGGACACCCTCTGTGCCCAGGCTGCCTGTGGGCTGCAGAGCCTCTGCCCTGAAGCAGAAGGCAGCTGAGAGGTGAGAGAGCTGCCAGCAGCTGCCTGTGCTCCCCACTGTGGGCCCTGCCCCATGGCTGCAGCTGCACCTTGCCAGTGCCCTCTGCCCCGAGCCTGCCTGGGTGCCAATGGCCTCTTTGCCTTTCCCAGAGCCCTTTGCCCCCCCGGGGGTGGACAGCGGAGCCGCATCCCCCAGCTGCGCAGCAGGCAGCGAGCTGCCAAGGCCTCTGCAGCCCAGGTGAGGCTGCCCTGGGAGTGAGCCCTGCTGCTGTGCCAGCCCCGTGCCAGCTGGAGGCACAGCCCTGCCATGGGGATGGTTGGTGCTGGGGGGTGGCTGCAGCCTGCTGCTGTGCCAGCCCCGTGCCAGCTGGAGGCACAGCCCTGCCATGGGGATGGTTGGTGCTGGGGGTGGCTGCAGCCTGCTGCTGTGCCAGCCCCGTGCCAGCTGGAGCAGAGCCCTGCCATGGGGATGGTTGGTGCTGGGGGGTGGCTGCAGCCTGCTGCTGTGCCAGCCCCGTGCCAGCTGGAGGCACAGCCCTGCCATGGGGATGGTTGGTGCTGGGGGGTGGCTGCAGCCTGCTGCTGTGCCAGCCCCGTGCCAGCTGGAGCACAGCCCTGCCATGGGGATGGTTGGTGCTGGGGGAGGGCAATAGAGCAGGTATCTGCCAGGGCCTGGGTGTGCCCGGCGCTGCCTGCTGCCCTTCTCTCCTCTCTCTGCAGCCCCAGAGCATCCTTCAGGCCCTCTGAGCAGCAGCGCAGCAGGAGCAGCCCCAGAGTGCCTCCAGCCCCGGGTGAGAGAGCAGAGCCCCTGGGGAGGTGTGGACAGCCCTGGGCGTGCCCCGTGCGGGCCCTGGTGGGTGCCCGGTGCTGGCTTCTCAGCGCTGCTGAGGGGCAGGCGGCGCTGGGCTGGCCGCGGGGGCTGGTCGGGGCCGGAGCTGCCGGCAGGGAGCTGGGAGGAGAAGCTGCCAGGGCAGGGCTGGGGCTGAGGGCAAAGATGGCGGCCGGGCCCCGGCGGCCTACGGCTCCCATGGTGCTCTGCGCGGGCGGGAGGGGGCGGGGCTGTCGGCGTTCGAGAGCCAATGGGGGGCTGCGTTCGGGCACCGGCCAGTGAGCGCAGGGGGCGTGTCCGGCGGCAGCGTTTGAAGCCCTGCGGCGCAGGCGGCGGTGAGTAGCGCTGGGGCCCCGGGAGCGGCGAGGCAGAGGGATGGGGACGGCTGCGGGGAGCGGGGGCTGGGGGAGGCAGGGAGTGCTGGAGGCGGCGGTGGCAGCGCCGGGGGGAAGCTGGGGAGGGCGCCGGGGAGGGCTAGAGGCCGGGGATGTGGGCGTGGGGAGGGGGTTGGGGATCAGGGATCAGGGCTCTGGATGTGGGGGCGTCCCGGGGCGGTTGTAGGAGCGTTAGGGTGGCTGTGGGGACCCCAGGGTGATGTAGGATCCTTGCAGATGCTGGGAACCTGTAGGGCTGGAGGGTATTGGAAGGGCAGCTCTCGGGGGTACCGGTGGGAGTTACCACAGGGGGGGTGTGGGAGCAGGGTCCCGGGTGGGGGGCTGGGGGTGTCCAGGCTTTCTCCAGCCTGCGGCTCCCCCTCCGCCGCTTCCCCTCCCTGCCTGACCTTTTTTTTCTCCCGAGAGTGCGCCCTCAGGACGTTGGAGCCCGGAGCTGTGTTCTTCAGCCAGTGCTGTCCTTGGAGCGGTGCTGTGCGGACCCCAGGGGCAGTGCCCTCAGCCCTGCGTCGTCGTCGCCGCCATGGTGCTGGTCCCTCCCCCCAGGAGGGCGCCGTGGCCGTCACGGTGCGAGTGCGACCCCTGGCCCCCAGGGAGGGAGCCACGCAGCACCCAGGTGCCTCCCAGCCCCGTGCCAGGGGCAGTCAGGATCCCCCCTGGCACTAACCATCTCTGCCCTGCCTGCAGGCCCTGCAAGCTGGCCTGTGCCCCACGGACACCCTCTGTGCCCAGGCTGCCTGTGGGCTGCAGAGCCTCTGCCCTGAAGCAGGAGGCAGCTGAGAGGTGAGAGAGCTGCCAGCAGCTGCTTGTGCTCCCCAGTGTGGGCCCTGCCCCATGGCTGCAGCTGCACCTTGCCTGTGGCCTCTGCCCTGAGCCTGGCCGGGTGCCAATGGCCTCTTTGCCTTTCCCAGAGCCCTTTGCCCCCCGGAGAGTGGGCAGTGGAACTCCAGAGCAGGAACAGAGCTGCCCTGTCCTCTGCAGCCCAGGTGAGGCTGCCCTGGGAACCACTCAGCCAGGAGTGAGCCCTGCCCCGCGGCAGCCTGCAGCCTGCTGCTGTGCCAGCCCTGTGCCAGCTGCGAGGCAAAGCCCTGGCAGGGGCATGGTTGGTGCTGGGGGGAGGGCGGGAGAGCAGGGAGGTGCCAGTGCCTGGGTGTGCCTCAGGAAGGGAGCTGCGTTTGCTGCTTGTGCCCCAGAGCTGCCTGATGCCCTTCTCTCCTCTCTCTGCAGCCCCGGAGCATCCTTCAGGCCCTGTGAACGGCAGTGCAGCAAGAGGAGTCCCAGAGTGCTCCCAGGCTTCGGCAGCAACCTCTCTCCTTCCAGCCCCCATCCAGTGAAAACTTCAGCAGCCAGGACCCCAGCCCAAGCTGGAGGTCCCGTCGGCGGCGTCCCTGCCCCCGGTCCCGGTCCCCATCCCGACCCTGCCCCCGGTCCCCATCCCGTCGCGTCCGCGCCGTCCCTGCCCCGGTCCCTGGTCCCGTCCCGTCCGCGCCGTCCCTGCCCCGGTCCCTGGTCCCGTCCCGTCCGCGCCGTCCCTGCCCCGGTCCCTGGTCCCGTCCCGTCCGCGCCGTCCCTGCCCCGGTCCCTGGTCCCGTCCCGTCCGCGCCGTCCCTGCCCCGGTCCCTGGTCCCGTCCCGTCCGCGCCGTCCCTGCCCCGGTCCCTGGTCCCGTCCCGTCCGCGCCGTCCCTGCCCCGGTCCCTGGTCCCGTCCCGTCCGCGCCGTCCCTGCCCCGGTCCCTGGTCCCGTCCCGTCCGCGCCGTCCCTGCCCCGGTCCCTGGTCCCGTCCCGTCCGCGCCGTCCCTGCCCCCGGTCCCCGGTCCCGTCCCGTCCGCGCCGTCCCTGCCCCCGGTCCCCGGTCCCGTCCCGTCCGCGCCGTCCCTGCCCCCGGTCCCCGTCCGCGCCGTCCCTGCCCCGGTCCCCACCCCGGTCCCCGTCCGCGGCTTCCCTGGCCCCGGCCCCGTCCCGTCCGCAGCGTCCCGGCCCCGTCCCTTTTTGCAGCTCGGTTCCCCCTACCCCACTTCGCGGTTCCCGGCCCTGTCCCCTCCCCTCTGCGGCGCGGTTCCCCCCTCTGTTTGTGTTGTTCACTAAAGGTTTGGTTTTTGGTTCTTCAGACCTTTTCTGGCTGCTTTTTCCCTCCCCTTGGGGGACCCTGGGGCTGGGGCTCCCTCGGGGGTTGCCTGGGCCAGGCCATTCCTCCTGGCCTGGGCTCTAGTCTGCCTTCCCCCTCTCTACCATCATCGCAGGGGCTCTGGGGCTCTTCTTCTTAGCCTCTGTGGATCAGGCAGCCCCACTCATCTTCACAGGGGGAAGTTGAAACCAAAGGGCTCTCTTCTTTCATCCCCAACCTCCTGTGCTGCAGTTTCCATCCATTGCCCCTTGGCCTATCCCAGGGCACAGTGAGCAGAGGCTGTCCCTGGCCCTTCCTTCCTGACCCCCAGCCCTCAGCTCTTGATAGCCATTGATCAGATCCCTCTCAGCCTTCTCCTCTCCAGACTCAACAGCCCCAGGGCTCTCAGCCTCTCCTCCCCAGGCACTGCTGCAGTCCCTTCAGCAGCCTTGCAGCCCTCCCTTGGACTCTCTCTAGCAGTCCCTGTCCCTCCTGACCTGGGGAGCCCAGAGCTGGATGCAATATTCCAGATGGGGTCTCAGCAGGGCAGAGTAGAGGGGGAGGAGAACCTCCCTGGCTCTGCTGGACACACTCCCCTGAATGCCCCCCAGGACCCCCTTGGCCTTCTTGGCCCCCAGGGCACATTGCTGTCCCATGCAGAGCTTGCTGCCCCCCAGCACTCCCAGGTCCTGTTTCAACCTCTTCAAGGATGTGCTGCCGGTGCGCCTGGATGCTGCTCAGGGCTCCTGTGAGGAGCTCCAGACAACGAAATACTCTCTTCACTTCTTTTGATCCCCTGTTCCAAACCATTTCCCCTTGTGCCTCACAGCCAGCAATTTGATAACCTCTCCCACTGCCAAGGTTCTTTTGAGACCTTCAGAATGCCAAATCATTTGTTGCTCAGGTGTCAACCACCTGAGTTTCACCAATCATCTTTAATTCTTGTGAGGTGCTGAAGTCAGAACTGGGGGGTGGGGGTGGCTGACACCCCTCAGGCTGTGCTGTCATCCAGGGAACTCTGGAAGAGCTGAGAGCTGGCTGCAGGCAAACCTCAGGGAGGTCAGCCAGGACAAGAGCAGGGTCTTGCATCTGGGGAGGAGTAACAGCAGGCACCAGGACAGGTTAGGAGCTGTCCTGCTGGAGAGCAGCTCCATGGAGTCCTTGTGGACAAGTTCTGCATGGGACAGCAATGTGCCCTGGGGGCCAAGAGAGCCAATGGGGTCCTGGGGTGCAGCAAGGAAAGTGTGGCCAGCAGGGCTGGGGAGGTTCTGCTCCCCCTCTGCTCTGCCCTGCTCAGACCACAGCTGCAATCCTGTGTCCAGCTCTGGGCTCCCCAGGTCAAGAGAGACAGAGACCTGCTGGAGAGAGTCCAAGGGAGAGCCAGGAGGATGCTTAGGGGACTTGAGGATCTCCCATGTGAAGAGAGACTGAGAGCCCTGGGGCTGTTTAGTCTGGAGAAGAGGAGGCTCAGGGGAGACCTTCTTGCTCTCTCCAACTCCCTGCAGGGTGGTTGTAGCCAGGTGGGGGTTGGTTTCTTCTCCCAGGCACCCAGCAGCAGAACAAGAGGCCACAGTCTCAAGCTGTGCCAGGGGAGATTCAGGCTGGAGCTGAGGAGAAATTGGCCATTGGGATGTGCTGCCCAGGGAGGTGGTGGAGTCACCATCCCTGGAGGTGTTCAACCTTGGCATTTGGAGCCATGGTTTAGTTGTCAGGAGCTGTTGGGTGGCAGGTTGGACTTGATGATCTCTGAGGTCTTTTCCACCCTTAGTGATTCAATGATTCTATACCAAGAGGCCCCAAGGAAGGCCACAAAGCTGAGAGCAGCAGCGTGGAGCATCTCTCCTATAAAGACAGTCTGGGAGAGTTGAAGGAGTTCAGCTTGGGGAGCAAAGGCTCCAAGGAGACCTTACAGTAGCCTTCCAGTGGCTGAAGGGGGCTGAGGAGGAGCTGTTTCCAAAGGTATGCAGCCAGAGGACCAGGGGCAGTGGCTTGAAACTGGAGCAGGGTAGGTTTGGATTGGATGAGGAAGAAGTTCTTTACTATGAGCACAACAGTGGCTTTCATGAGAGGTTTTGCTGTCTCACAGTCTGGGTGGTCTGCAGCATTTATTCTCTCTGTGTTGCTGACTAACTAGGAACTGATTAATCAAATCATTGATTTGTTGCTGAGGACATTCTGCTTACTGAACTCCCTAAACCACAACAAGTCCTTCCTGCTGTTAACTGAGGAGGCTGTGGGGCAGTGTTTGGCATCACTTGCTTGTGTTCAGCTTGTTCTGGTGCTAAGGAGACAAAAGGCCTGGAATAAAAATGACACTGAAACCAAATGAGAGCCTGGGGAAGCACTTCCCAGCATTATCCTGAACTTGTGACCTCTGAGGAGGTAGAAACTGTCACAGGTGGGTTTGGAAGTGATTGGAGTCATAGAATCACAGAATCTTAGAATCAATCAGGTTGGAAAAGACCTCAGAGATCATCAAGTCCAACCTCTCACCCAATACCTAACTCCTCCTGTCCAGTTCTGGGCCCCTCAGGTTAGGAAAGATGTTGAGATGCTGGAAGGTGTCCAGAGAAGGGCAACAAAGCTGGGGAGGGGTCTGGGGCACAGCCCTGTGAGGAGAGGCTGAGGAAGCTGGGGTTGCTTAGCCTGGAGAAGAGGAGGCTCAGGGGAGACCTCATTGCTCTCTACAACTCCCTGAAGGGAGGTGGGGGTTGGTCTCTTCTCCCAGGCAAGCAGCACCAGAACAAGAGGACACAGTCTTAAGGTGTGCCAGGGGAAGTTTAGGCTGGAGGTGAGGAGAAAGTTCTTCACTGGTAGAGTAATTTGCCATTGGAATGTGCTGCCCAGGGAGGTGGTGGAGCCACCATCCCTGGAGGTGTTCAAAAGGGGATTGGATGAGGCACTTGGAGCCATGGTTTGGTTGTCTGGGGGTGTTGGGTGCTAGGTTGGACTTGATGATCTCTGAGGTCTTTCCCAACCTTGTTGATTCTATGCTTGTGCCCCTGTGCTGGGCACTGGTGAGGCCACACCTTGAGGAATTTTGGGCTCCTCACTCCAAGGAGGCCATTGGAGTCCTGCAGCTGGTACAGGGAAGGGCAATACAGCTGAGGAAGGGTCTGGAGGACAGGGCTGCAGAGGAGCAGCTGAGCAAAGTAGGGCTGTTCAGCCTGGAGAAGAGAGACTCAGGGGAAGAGACTCATGGGAGTCTCCATGAAAGGAGATTGGAGTGGAGTGGGGTTGGGCTCTTCTCCCTAGATGCAAGTCACAGGAGAAGAGAAAACAACCTCAAGTTGCACCAAGGGAGGTTTAGTCTGGAGATCAGGAAAAGTCTTTCCTGCCAGAGTGGTCAGGGATTGGCACAGGCTGCCCAGGGAGGTGGTGGAGTCCCCATGCCTGTAGGTGTTCCAGGAATGAGTGAATATGGCACTTTGGGATGTGGCTTCCTGGGCAGGGTGCAGTAAGGTTCATGATTGAACTTGATGATCTTAGAGAACTTTTCCAGCTGGAGTGACTCTATGATTCTATTTGATGTTAAACCTCAGTCATGGACATGATCCCTAACAAACTGCTTTGAGATAAGAAAACAGAATTCTTGTTGCTGCCTGTACCAAAATTGACTTCCAGTATAAAATTAACTGGGTGATTAATTAGGGGATCTGCTGGAGAGCAGTCCTGGGGAGAAGGACCTGGGAGTGCTGGTGGGCAGCAAGCTCTGCATGGGACAGCAATGTGCCCTGGGGGCCAAGAAGGCCAAGGGGGTCCTGGGGGGCATTCAGAGGAGGTGTCCAGCAGAGCCAGGGAGGTTCTCCTCCCCCTCTGCTCTGCCCTGCTGAGACCTCACCTGGAATATTGCATCCAGCTCTGGGCTCCCCAATTCAGGAGGGACAGGGACTGCTAGAGAGAGTCCAAGGGAGGGCTGCAAGGCTGCTGAAGGGACTGCAGCAGTGCCTGGGGAGGAGAGGCTGAGAGCCCTGGGGCTGTTGAGTCTGGAGAGGAGAAGGCTGAGAGAGGATTTAATAAATGTTTATCCATATCTGGATATCCATATCCTGGATATCAGTGGATGGAAACTGCAGCACAGGAGGTTCCAGCTCAACATGAGGAGGAACTTCTTGACTGTGAGGGTCCCAGAGCCCTGGAGCAGGCTGCCCAGAGAGGTTGTGGA
This sequence comes from Melanerpes formicivorus, assembly GCF_026170545.1. Lineage (NCBI taxonomy): Eukaryota > Metazoa > Chordata > Aves > Piciformes > Picidae > Melanerpes > Melanerpes formicivorus. The sequence continues at coordinate 33,726 of NW_027142577.1, read as the reverse complement.
GTCTCCTTCTGTGGAGCCTTTCCATCCCTGTCTGGATGTGTTCCTGGGTGACCTGTGCTGGGTTCTATGCTCCTGCTCTGGCAGGGGGTTTGGACTGGAAGATCTGCAGTGGTCCCTTCCAACCCCTGACATCCTGTGGGCCTGTGAACTGTCTCAGACAGGAGAAAAAGCTCTTGGAGGAGACAGAAAAGATTCCTGTCAGTTAACTTCTGCATCCAAGCTTTTACCTTTAACAACACCACTCTTAAAAACCAAAGGTTATCATTTTGTTGTGTCAGTGTGCAGAGCTCTTAGAGAGTCTGCCTCCCCTGGGACACTCCTGCAGGTGAAACCTTCATTTAGGTAGTGAAAGGCTTCAAGCCTCTCAAGTTGCTGTGCATTCCTGATTGCACTCACACCTCCTCACTCAGCCAGAGCCTGGGGGCTTTGTTGTTTTGTTGGTTTTCTTTACCTCATCCACTCACCACCTGTGAGATTCAAAGCCACCCAGCAAGCAGGGGCAAAGGATTTCTAGAAACACTGCTAATTTGCTGCCTCACTTTGCCTGCTGCAAAATTGAGTGCCCCCTCCCAGGAGCAACCTGGCTGCTTCTCCCTAAACACAGCAGTTGAGAGCCAGGGATCAAAAGGAGCTGTCGACACCTGGACTCCTGCCTTCTCCTAGGCATCAGGCATTTAGCTCACTTGGGCAGAGAGTCAGAGAATCAATCAGGTTGGAAAAGACCTCAGAGATCATCAAGGCCAACCTGTCACCCAACACCTCCTGACTGCTAAACCATGGCTCCAAGTGCCACATCCAATCCCCTCCTGAACACCTCCAGGGATGGGGACTCCACCACCTCCCTGGGCAGCACATCCCAAGGGCCAATCTCTCTCTCTATGAAGAACTTCTTCCTAACCTCCAGCCTAAACTTCCCCTGGCACAGCTTGAGACTGTGTCCTCTTGTTCTGGTGCTGCTTGCCTGGGAGAAGAGACCAACCCCCACCTGGCTACAACCTCCCTTCAGGGAGTTGGAGAGGGCAATGAGGTCTCCCCTGAGCCTCCTCTTCTCCAGGCTAAGCAACCCCAGCTCCCTCAGCCTCTCCTCACAGGGCTGTGTTCCAGACCCCTCCCCAGCCTTGTTGCCCTTCTCTGGACACCTTCAAGTCTCTCAATGTCCTTCTGAAACTGAGGGGCCCAGAACTGGACACAGGACTCAAGGTGTGGCCTAAGCAGTGCTGAGCACAGGGCACCATGACCTCCCTGCTCCTGCTGGCCACACTCTTCCTGATTCAGGCCAGGATGCCCTTGGCCTTCTTGGCCCCCTGGGCACACTGCTGGCTCATGTTCAGCTGCTGTCCACCAGCACCCCCAGGTCCCTCTCAGCCACTCTGTCCCCAGCCTACAGCACTGCCTGGGGTTGCTGTAGCCAATGTGTAGAACCTGGCACTCAGACCTGTTAAATGCCATCCTGTTGGACTCCACCCTTCTGTCCAGAATCCAAACAAGAGCACTTCAAGATTATTAAACCCAACCAATCACCCAACCCTAACTAACCAACCAGACCATGGCACCAAGTCCCTCATCCACTCCCTTCTTATGCACCCCCAGGCATTATGACCCCAGCACCTCCCCTTGGGCAGCCACTCTGCCTGGGAAGAGCTGGGAACCCCTCTGGGCAGCCTGAGCCTTCAAGTGATGTGGTCCAGCAGCTGCAAACAGGCCACTTGGTTTGAGTAATCAGCTCATTGAAGTTAATTGGCCTGTAGCCCTGGAATGTCTGTGCAACAGGAGCTCCCATTTCACTTGTATGCCTTCTGTGAAGCAGTAGTGGAGGAAGTAAATTCACTTCCTCTGTTCCCCTTCTCTTCCTCTCCCAATGAATTGCCAGCAGAGAGATGTTTGATTCTCTTAGAGCCATGTGGAGAAAGGCCTCACCCATGCAGCCCCTACACTTCTACCTGCTGCTATGCTAGCAAGTCATGTAACTGCTCTGAACTGGAACAGCATGGATCCCAGCCCACCATAACACAACAGTCTCACTAAGTTGAGGACAAATTACATCCCCAAAGAGCACACCATGGATATTAATGCTCAGTGTTGCTAGGCAGCACCTCCTTTCAGTGGTGCACAGGGGTAGACTGAAGAGGAGGTCTGTCCCTCTTGAGGAAGGCTTTCAGCTCCTGTGATTAATGCTGCTGAAGATTCATGCCTGCCTTTTGCTCTATGATCACTGCAAACCATACAGAAGGAGGTGGTGTGGACCTCTTTGAGGGGAGGGAGGCTCTACAGAAGGAGCTGGAAAGACTGAGCTGAGACCAACAGGATCACAGCATCATAGAATTGTCAGGGCTGGAAGGGACCTCAAGGCTCAGCCAGTGCCAACCCCCCTGCCATGGCCAGGGACACCTCACACTACAGCAGGTTGCTCACAGCCACCTCCAGCCTGGCTGCAAACACCTCCAGGCAGGAGGCTTCCACCACCTCCCTGGGCAACCTGGGCCAGGCTCTCACCACTCTCATGGCCAACAACTTCTTCCTCACAGCCAATCTCAATCTCCCCATTTCTAGTTCTGCTCCATCCCCCCCAGTCCTATCCCTCCCTGACACCCTCAAAAGTCCCTCCCCAGCTTTCTTGGAGCCCCCTGCAGATCCTGCAATGCCACAATGAGGTCTCCTGGGAGCCTTCTCCTCTCCAGCCTGCACAAGCCCAACTCTCTCAGTCTGTCCTCACAGCAGAGCAGCTCCAGCCCTCTGCTCCTCCTCGTGGCCCTTCTCTGGACACCTTCCAGCACCTCCAGAGCCTTCCTGGCACAGAGGCTCCAGCACTGGCCCCAGAGCTGCAGCTGTGGTCTCAGCAGAGTGGAGCAGAGGGGCAGAATCCCCTCCCAGGCCCTGCTGCCCACACTTCTCTTGCTGCAGCTCAGGTTGAGGTTCAACAAGGCCAAGTGCCAGGTCCTGCACTTGAGTCACAACAACCCCCTGCAAAACTCCAGGCTTGAGGCAGAGTGGCTGCAGATAAGGCCTCAGGAACAGAAACAGGACCTGGTGTGTTGATTGACAGCTGCCTGAACATGAGCCAGCAGTGTGCCCGGGGGCTCAAGAAGGCCAAGTGCATCCTGGCCTGGGTCAGCACTAGTGTGGCCAGCAGGAGCAGGGAAGTCATTCTGCCCTGTGCCCAGCACTGGTGAGGCCACCTCCTAAATACTGGGGTTGCTTTTGGAGTCCTCACTCCCAGAAGGACACTGAGGGCTGGAGCATGCCCAGAGGAGGGCAACGAAGCTGGGGAAGAGTCTGGAGAAGAGGGCTGGGGAGGAGCAGCTGAGGGAGCTGGGGGAATTCAGTCTGGGGAGGAGCAGCTGAGGGAGCTGGGGGTATTCAGTCTGGAAAGGAGGTGGCATAGGGGAGGCCTTCTTGCTCTCTACAAGTCCCTGAAGGGAGGCTGGAGTGAGGTGGGTGCTGGGGGGCACTGCTGAGTGCCTCTTAGCTGTAGGCAAGAACATGAACAATGTAATTGTTCTGGATTTTGTTTGTCACTAGGAAGCTTTGGTGTCAAGATGTAAAAATAGTACTGAGCTCTCCTCCTCTGCAGCACAACATTTGTATGTTTGCAAAGTCTAATTAGTGCTAATTAGGTAACAACCCATGGTTAAAAAACCCCACATCCCACTAGGAGCAACCAATGGTCTTGGGCACTGCTAAGGCAAAGTAAAGGAATAATGTCTATCCAGAGCTGAGGGCAGGGGGTCAGGAAGGAAGGGACAGGGACAGCCTCTGCTCACTGTGCCCTGGGATAGGCCAAGGGGCAATGGATGGAAACTGCAGCACAGGAGGTTCCAGCTCAACATGAGGAGGAACTTCCATACTCTAAGCATCTCAGAGGCCTGGAGCAGGCTGCCCAGAGAGGTTGTGGAGTCTCCTTCTGTGGAGCCTTTCCATCCCTGTCTGGATGTGTTCCTGGGTGACCTGTGCTGGATTCTATGCTCCTGCTCTGGCTTGGACTGGAAGATGTCCAGAGGTCCCTTCCAACCCCTGACATCCTGTGAGCCTGTAAAGGAAGGAAGAGTATTTGGCAGCCTGCAGATTTTTAGTGAGGTGTTTCATGTCACAAACCACAGAATGGTTTGGCTTGAAAGGGACCTTTCAGAGCAGGGACACCTGTTGCTAGCCCAGGTTGCTCACAGCCTCATCCAACTGACCTTGAGCCCCTCCAGGCTGCAGACATCCACAGCCCCCCTGGGCAACCTGTTCCAGTGTCTTGCCTCTGACTGTGTATGTGTCTTGCCAGTGTTCAGTGGCTGTTCCATCACCCAGCTCAAAGCTATTGTCTCTCATCCTGGCACTCCCAGCCCTTGTCAGAGGTCCCTCCCCAGCTCTTCTGTAGCCTCCTTCAGGTACTGGAAGGCTGCTCTAAGGTCTCCTTGGAGCCTTCCCTTCTCCAGGCTGAACAGCCCCAACTCTTCAGCCTGTCCCCAGGGGAAGGTGCCCCAGCCTTTGCATTAGGATCATAAACATCAGAGAATCTCTTCAGTTAGGAAAGACCTCTGAGGCCATCAGCTCAAGCTGTCAAGCCAACACCACTGTGGCCATTCAACCATGCCACAGAGTGCCACAGCTACACATTTCAATCAATCCTTAAAGCAGGAACCAGAAGTTCTTAAGGAAGAGCTGCAGCTACACTGTGTGGAAGGGCCTGGAGCCCCTGGGCTAGAGGAGGGGCTGAGGGAGCTGGGGGTGTTCAGGCTGGAGAAGAGGAAGGTGAGGGAGACCTCTTTGCTCTCTGCAGCTCCATGAAGGGAGTTTGGAGCCAGGAGGGGACAGCCTCTGCTCCTTGGTGGCAAGGGAAAGGAGCAGAGGCAATGGTCCCAAGGTGCAGCAGGGGAGGCTCAGGCTGGATGCTAGGAACTATTTCTTGCCAGAGAGGGCTCTCAGCCATTGGAATGGTCTGCCCAGGGCAGTGCTGGAGTCCCCATCCCTGGGGGTGTTCCAGCAGCTGTGGAGCTGGAGCTTAGGGACAGGGTTTGGTGTTGACCCTGCAGTGCTGGGTGGAGGAGCTTGGAGGTCTCTTCCAACCAGATGCTTTCTGTGATTCTGTGAATGCTTTTGTTTCTAACACCAATGCCAACAACAGAGAAGCTGAAACTCTTGGCAGCATCAGGCACAACTGACAAAGATTTTCTGGGAGGAGGGAGTTTGTGCACATTGCTCCTGCCCTTTGGTAATATGAACACACCAGAGATCAACTGGACAGAGACAAGGGAGAATCATCTCAGGTGGAAAAGACCTCTGAGATGATGGAGTCTAACTCTACCAAGGCTGGTGTTAAAGCCTGACCCTCAGCACCACAACTCTGCCTCTTCAAAACCCTTCCAGGGATGGGGCTTCAAGCACCTCCATGAGCAGCCTGTACCAGGAGCTGAGAACCATTTTGGTGGAGCAATTTCTTCTAGAGTCCAACCTAATCCTCCCCTTGTGAAGGAGAATAGAATAGAATAGAATAGAATAGAATAGAATAGAATAGAATAGAATAGAATAGAATAGAATAGAATAGAATAGACCAGGTTGGAAGAGACCTTCATGATCATCACGTCCAACCCATCATCCAACACCACCTAATCAACTAACCCATGACACCAAGCACCCTATCAAGTCTCCTCCTGAACACCTCCAGTGATGGTGACTCCACCACCTCCCTGGGCAGCACATCCCAATGGGCAATCACTCTAGTTGGGAAGAATTTCTTCCTAACCTCCAAACTAAACCTCCCCTGGCACAGCCTGAGACTGTGTCCTCTTGTTCTGGTGCTGGCTGCCTGGGAGAAGAGACCAACCTCTGCCTGTCTACAACCTCCCTTCAGGGAGTTGGAGACAGCAATGAGGTCTCTCCTGAGCCTCCTCTTCTCCAGGCTAAGCAACCCCAGCTCCCTCAGCCTCTCCTCACAGGGCTGTGTTCCAAACCCCTCCCCAACTTTGTTGCCCTTCTCTGGACACCTTCCAGCAACTCAACCTCCTTCCTAAACTGAGGAGCCCAGAACTGGACACAGGACTCAAGGTGTGGCCTAACCAGTGCAGTGTCCAGGGGCACAATGACCTCCCTGCTCCTGCTGGCCACACTCTTCCTGATGCAGGCCAGGATGCCATTGGCCCTCCTGGCTGCCTGGGCACACTGCAGGCTCATGTTCAGCCTGCCATCAACCAGCACCCCAGGTCCCTCTCTGCCTGGCTGCTCTCAGCCACTCTGACCCCAGCCTCTAGCACTGCCTGGGGTTGCTGTGGCCAATGTGCAGCACCTGGCACTTGGATGTGTTCAATCTCCTGCCCTTGGACTCTGCCCATCTGTCCAGCCTGTTGAGGCCCCTCTGCAGAGCCTCTCTACCCTCCAGCAGATCAACTCCTGCCCCCAGCTTGGTGTCACCTGCAAATTTACTGATGATGGACTCAATGCCCTCATCCAGATCATCAGTGAAGATACTGAACAGGATGGGGCCCAGCACTGCTCCCTGGGGCACACCGCTGGTGCCTGGCTGCCAGCTGGCTGTGGCACCATTCACCACCACTCTCTGGGCTCAGCCTCCAGCCACTTCCTAACCCAGCTGTGATAGCATCCATGGAGATGTCTATGGATCTGTCACGAGCCCACTGGTATGTTGCATCTCTGCCTTGATGTCCTGACGAATCGTGAGCCCACCGAGCTAAGAACATCTCACCTCGGTGTCTCCAGTCGAGATCAAGATTAGAGTCCATGGCTGCTTGAGACACTCTTGCAGCCAGATCTGCCTGATGGTTGTGTTGCTGTTCCTCAGCAGCTTTGCTCTTAGGAATGTGAGCATCGATGTGTCTCACCTTCACTGGAATTCTCTCGATTCGATCAGCAATGTCCTGCCACAGGTCGGCTGCCCAAATGGGTTTTCCTTTCCTCTGCCAACCACTCTTCTTCCAGTTCTTTAGCCAACCCCACAGAGCATTGGCTACCATCCATGAGTCGGTGTAGAGATAAAGCTTTGGCCATCTCTCACGTTCAGCCACGTCAAGAGCTAGCTGGACAGCTTTTACCTCTGTGAACTGACTGGATTCTCCTTCTTCGGGCTTACCCTGCCCGATTTTTCCTATATAAGCTGCTTGTTCTGTGCCAATAAACGATTCCTGCCTCACCAACATGGGAGTCCGTCCATGCTTTCCGAAAGAGAAGGACAGCTAGAACAGGGGGGAGATAAGGAAGCTGCCCGAGCAGCAAGAGTCCTGGTTAGGAAAGCCAAAGCAGAGTTTGAATTGAATCTAGCCAGGGAGGTTAAAGGGAACACTAAGAACTTCTACAGGCATATGAATGGGAAGAAGAAGCCTAGGGATAGTGTGGGCCCCCTCAGAAAGGAAACTGGTGACATGGCCACAAGTGATGAGGAAAAGGCTGAGATACTCAATAGCTTCTTTACCTCAGTCTTCACTGCAAGGGCCTCCAGCCACACTCCTGATGTTATGGAAGTCAAAGCCAGGGACGGGGAGGAAGAACTGCCCATGGGAAGTGAGGATCAGGTTGGTGATCACCTGAAGAACCTGAAAGTGTTCAAGTCCATGGGACCTGACGGGATACACCCATGGGTGCCGAGAGAACTGGCAGAGGAGGTTGCTAAACCCCTCTCTATTCTATTTCAAAAGTCCTGGCAGTCTGGGGCAGTCCCCACAGACTGGAGAAGGGGAAACATTGCCCCCATCTGCAAAAAGGGTAAGAAGGAGGAACCAGGGAACTCCAGGCCAGTCAGTCTCACCTCTGTGCCTGGAAAGATCATGGAGCAGATCCTCCTGGAGGCACTACTGGCTCAGAATAATAGTGAAGAGGTGATTGGGAACAGTCAGCATGGCTTTGCCAAGGGCAAATCCTGCCTGACCAACCTGGTGGCCTTCTCTGAGCAGGTGACAACATCAATAGCTGAGGGGAGAGCAACTGATGTCATTTACCTGGAGCTGAGCAAAGCCTTCAACACTGTCCCACACCACATCCTGGGCTCCAGGCTGGTGACACATGGGTTTGATGGGTGACCACTAGATGGATAAGGAACTGGCTTGATGGCTGCACCCAAAGAGTGGCTGTCAATGGCTCCATGTCCCAGTGGAGGCCAGGGACAAGCAGAGTCCCTCAGGGATCAGTCCTGGGACCTGTCTTGTTCAACATCTTTGTGGGTGCCATGGACAGTGGCATTGAGTGCACCCTCAGCAGGGTTGCTGATGACACCAAGCTGTGTGGTGCAGCAGACAGCTGGAGGGAAGGGAGGCCATCCAGAGGGAGCTGGACAGGCTGGAGAGGTGGGCACAAGCCAACCTCAGGAGGTTCAACAAGAGCAAGTGCAGGGTCCTGCATCTGGGTCGAGGCAATCCCAGGCACAAATGCAGGCTGGGCAGTGACTGGCTGGAAAGCAGCCCTGAGGAGAGAGACTTGGGGGTGCTGGGGGACAAAAAGCTCAACATGAGCTCTCAGAGTGCACTTGCAGCCCGCAAAGCCAATCAGGTCCTGGGCTATATCAGGAGAAGTGTGGCTAGCAGGGCAAGGGAGAAGGCTCTGCAGATCTCCCCTGCTGAGGGAAGGGTCCCTGGAAGCAGAGAGGGATGGATACAGGTCCCTGCCAGGGGTGGCAAGAGAAATCCACCCCGGCCCTCTCCTCCTCCTCCGCTGCCCTTGCATAATAAGTATGAGGCCCTGCAGGCTGAGGGCAGTAAGGATGAGAGGGCTGAGGCTGAGGAGCAGCCATCCAGAGGGGAGCCTAAGCCCAAGCGGTCCTCACCAGCTATAACGACCAGCTCCACAAAGAAAAGGAGAAGGGTTATAGTTGTTGGGGACTCTCTCCTGGGGGGTACTGAGGGACTCTTATGTCGTCCCGACCCATCCCACAGGGAGGTCTGCTCCCTACCAGGGGCAGGGGTTAGGGACATTGCAAAGAGACTCCCTAAATGAATCCAGCCCTCTGACTATTCCCCTCTGCTGGTAATACAGGCTGGGAGCGATGAGATTGACAGGAAGGGCACCAGGGCGATTAAGAAGGAGTTCAGGGCCCTTGGACAATTGATTGATGGGGCAGGAGCTCAAGTGGTGTTCTGCTCAGTTCCCTCAGTGGCAGGGGTGTACACTGAGAGGAATGGGAGAACCCACACCATCAACAATTGGCTCAGGGGATGGTGCCAGAGGCAGAACTTTGGGTTCTTTGACCATGGGACAACTTTCACCGCACCTGACCTGCTGGGTCTCGATGGGGTGCATCTATCTAGAAGGGGTAAGAGAGTCCTGGCACTGGAGTTGGCAGGGCTCATTAGGAGGGCTTTAAACTAGGTCTGAAGGGGGTGGGTGAGGCAATCGGTCCCTCTGCAGAGGTAAGAGTAGGGCACAAGGTAGGGTCAGTTGAGAAGTCAGGAACCCAGCTGCAGTGCATGTACACCAATGCAGGCAGCCTGGGCAACAAGCAAGAGGAGCTGGAGGTCCTGATCCATCAGGGCGACTATGATGTAGTCACCATCTCAGAAACATGGTGGGACAGCACCCACGATTGGAGTGCTGCACTGGGGGGTTACAGGCTCTGTAGGAGAGACAGGCGAGGGAGGAGAGGAGGAGGGGTGGCTCTGTGTATTAGAGAGTCACTCTCTGCCACACAACTTGAGGTGGAAGATGAGGGAGTTGAGAGCCTGTGGGTCAAAATCAGAGGACAGCCTAACAAGTCTGACATCCTGATTGGAATCTGTTACAGACCACCCAACCAGGATGAGGAGGCTGATGAAGTATTCTACAAGCAGCTGGAGGCCGTCTCAAGATCATCAGATCTTGTCCTTGTTGGTGACTTCAACCTGCCAGATATCTGCTGGGAACTTCATTCAGCAGGGAGGAGGCAGTCCAGAAGGTTCCTGGAGCGAATGGAGGACAGCTTCCTGACACAGCTGTTAAGTGAGCCTACCAGGGGCCAGGCTCTGCTTGACCTGCTGTGCTCCAATAGGGAAGGGCTGGTGGGAGACGTGATGGTGGGAGGCTGCCTAGGGTGCAGTGACCACGAGATAGTGAAGGTTTCAATATGCAGGGAGCTAGGGAGGAGCACCAGCAGGACCTTCACCTTGGACTGCAGGAGGGCAAACTTCAGCCTATTTAAGAAACTTGTTTGTAAAGTCCCCTGGGTACCAGCCCTCATGAACCAAGGGGTCCAGGAGGCTTGGACCTACTTCAAACAGGAGCTCTTGAAGGCACAGGAACTGGCGGTTCCCACGTGCCGGAAGGCGAGCCGGCGGGGAAGGCGACCGGCCTGGATGAGCAAGCAGCTCCTGGAGGAGTTAAGGGGGAAGAGGAGGCTGTATCACCTTTGGAAGGAGGGGAAGGCTTCTCCAGGTATGTTCAAGGAAGCTGTTAGATTATGTAGGAATAAAATTAGGGAGGCTAAGGCCCAGCTGGAACTGAAGCTGAACACCTCTGACAAAGACAATAAAAAGCATTGTTATAAATATATCAACACTAAGAAGAAGGGCAGGAAGAACCTGCACTCCCTGTTGGACCTGGAGGGGAACACTGTGACTGAAGAGGAGGCAAAGGCTGAGGTACTGAACACCTTCTGTGCCTCAGTGTTTAACAGCAAGGCAGGAGGAGCTCAGGAGGAGTGGCCTCCTGAGCTGGGCAATGGGGTCGGGGAGCAGTGTAATGCCCCGAAAATCCATGAGGAATTAGTTGGGGACCTGCTGAGCCACTTGGACACTCACAAGTCCATGGGACCGGATGGGATCCATCCTAGGGTGCTGAGAGAGCTGGCGGATGTGCTAGCTAGGCCACTCTGCATCATTTTCCTCCAGTCCTGGCTCACAGGTGAGGTCCCAGGTGACTGAAACTGGCCAATGTGGTCCCCATCCACAAGAAGGGTTGGATGGAGGAACCTGGAAACTCCAGGCCTGGCAGCCTGAGCTCAGTGCCAGGGAAAGTGATGGAGCAGATTGTCCTGGCAGCAATAACTGCGCACCTGAAGGACGGCCAAGGGCTCAGGTCCAGCCAGCATGGATTCAGGAGGGGCAGGTCCTGCCTCTCCAACCTGATCTCCTTCTATGACCAGGTGACTGCCTGGTGGGTGTGGGGCAGGCTGTGGATGTGCTCTGCCTGGACTTCAGCAAGGCCTTTGACACCATCCCCCACAGCAAGCTCCTGGCCAAGCTGTCAGCCCCTGGCTGGGACAGCAGCACTCTGAGCTGGGTTAGGGACTGGCTGGAGGCTGAGCCCAGAGAGTGGTGGTGAATGGTGCCACAGCCAGCTGGCAGCCAGGCACCAGTGGTGCCCCCCAGGGGTCAGTGCTGGGCCCTGTCCTCTTCAACATCTTCATCGATGATCTGGATGAGGGGGTAGAGTCAGTCATCGGCAAGTTTGCAGATGACACCAAGTTAGGGGCAGATGTTGGTCAGTCAGAGGACAGAAGGGCTCTGCAGAGGGACCTCGACCGACTGGACAGATGGGCAGAGTCCAATGGGATGGCATTCAACAAGTCCAAGTGCCAGGGGCTGCACTTTGGCTACGGCAATCCCAGGCAGAGCTACAGGCTGGGGTCAGAGTGGCTGAGAGCTCCCAAACAGAGAGGGACCTGGGGGTGCTGATTGACAGCCACCTGAATATGAGCCAGCAGTGTGCCCAGGTGGCCAGGAGGGCCAATGGCATCCTGGCCTGCATTAGGAATAGTGTGGCCAGCAGGAGCAGGGAGGTCATAGTGCCCCTGTACTCTGCTCTGGTTAGGCCGCACCTTGAGTCCTGTGTCCAGTTCTGGGCCCCTCAGTTTCAGAAGGACATTGAGAGACTTGAAGGTGTCCAGAGAAGGGCAACAAGGCTGGGGAGAGGCCTCGAGCACAGCCCTGTGAGGAGAGGCTGAGGGAGCTGGGATTGTTTAGCCTGGAGAAGAGGAGGCTCAGGGGTGACCTCATTGCCCTCTACAGCTACCTAAAGGGTGGTTGTAGCCAGGAAGGGGTTGGCCTCTTCTCCCAGGCACCCAGCACCAGAACAAGAGGACACAGTCTCAAGCTGTGCCAGGGGAGGTTTAGACTCGAGGTGAGGAGAAAGTTCTTCACCGAGCGAGTCGTTCGTCATTGGAACGGGCTGCCCAGGGAGGCGGTGGAGTCATCGACCCTGGAGGCGTTCAAGAGGAGATTGGACGTGGCACTTGGTGCCATGGTCTAGGCATGGGGTCTGTGTTGATAGGTTGGACTCGATGATCCTCGAGGTCCTTTCCAACCTAAGTGATACTGTGATACTGTGATACTGTGATACTGTGATACTGTGATCCTCCCCCTCTACTCAGCCCTGGTGAGACCCCACCTGGAGTACTGTGTCCAGCTCTGGAGCCCCTATGACAAGAGGGATCTGGAGGTGCTGGAAGGTGTCCAGGGAAGGGCCACGAGGATGAGCAGAGGGCTGGAGCTGTTCTGCTATGAGGACAGACTGAGGGAGTTGGGGCTGTTCAGTCTGCAGAAGAGAAGGCTCCCAGGTGACCTCATTGTGGCCTTCCAGGATCTGAAGGGGGCTACAGGAAGGCTGGGGAGGGACTGCTCAGGATCTTAGGCAGTGATAGGACTAGGGGGAATGGAATGAAGCTGGAGGTGGGGAGATTGAGGCTGGAGGTGAGGAGGAAGTTCTTCCCCATGAGAGTGGTGAAGCCCTGGAATGGGTTGTCCAGGGAGGTGGTTGGGGCCCTGTCCCTGGAGGTGTTTAAGGCCAGGCTGGATGAGGCTCTGGCCAGGCTGATCTAGTGTGGGGTGTCCCTGCCCATGGCAGGGGGGTTGGAACCAGATGATCCTTGTGGTCCCTTCCAGCCCTGACTGATCCTGTGATACTATGATACTATGATGATACTATGACACAGCGCCGACTTTGCGTTACGGCCCCCCTTAGAGAACAAGGAGCGCTTGGAGGCTCGCGGTTACGGCATTCTTACGAGCACAGCCCTCCCGCGACCCCCGATGGCCCCCGCGGGCGCCGACAGCTCCGGCCGAGGCGGCACCGACAGCTCCGATGACACAGGCAGCACCGACCGTAGCGCTGGCCCCGGTGGCAGGCACCAGCGGAACCCCCCCGGCGGTGGCAGGCACCAGCGGACCCCCCCCCCCAGCGGCTCCAGCTGCACTACACCCCCCCACACCCCCAGCGGTCTCTGGTACGGCTACTGTCGCCCATGGCTCTGTTCTGATTGAAAGCAACAGTGCTAATTGCTTCACTTCTGATTGCGATGTCTCTCAGAGCTTTGTTATTTAGAGCTGTGCTGAGTTTTCCTGGTAAGCATAATGCACGGCAAGCGTTTGGTATTTACAGGTACTTAGTACACAGTGATTGCAGTAAGGTGTAAGTACTTAGTCATGAGTTCACATTGTAAGATTCTCTTTCGGTTGGAACCTTCTTAGCTGCGTGCCTTGGCATTTCAAAGGAGCTCCATGTAATGTAGTTAAGGTTTGTAGTAAAGAGGGTTTAATTGTAACAAGTATTCCTTCGCTAATGTGCAGAAGAATCAAGACTAAGAGGAAGCAGCACTTCCCATGCCGTCGAACATGGATCACAATAGCTGCTATGATAATCTGGGATCAAAAGCATCACCCAGAAGCATGTACCACAGCACCAGGTGAATTAGGACTGAATGTTATGGTTGGCTGAGTGATTAGAGGAAATGTTCACAGGGACTTATCTGTTATCTCAGCAGTTTGCTGTAATTTTACACACCTAGAGGGAAAATCAAAGCTCATAACAACACAACATGCATTTGCATTTTGGGCTGAAAACATCAACAAACAAACAAACAAACAAAGAAAAAGGGGGAAGAGAGAATAGCCCATAGCAAAACAAAAAAGGTGTTTTTCCAATGGTCCCAATAAGAGATCGGTGTTACCAGGATGAGCAAAAACACATTATTATGGGTAATTTTATGTTGGGCACAGCAATGGAGCTCTTTTGCTCTTGCTGATTGCCTGCAAGTTTTCTGTCTGTGAAGCTAGAGCCTGGCCAGATCTACCTTTACAGATGAAAGAAATCTTGCTGCCATTAAACAATTCATGATTTTTGACCATCCTAGAGAAAATAAAGATGCAAGATAACCCTAAAGCAGATTGCAAGAGACAGTGCTGAGGATTGCAGTTGTGCCTCAACCTCTGTGTGCAATGTGTTCAGGCAGAAGCAAGTCTTCTCTGTCAGTAAGAGGAGTGAAATGCAAAGATCAGAACTGTTAAGATCTAAGTTCTTCTTTACAATGTCTGTTCTCTCTGACCATGCATTATGCCAGCTCTGTTAGAGCATTCTATCCAGTTCAGCTTAAGCTTTGTGCCTTGTCTAGGGAACATGGCCCAACAGGACAGGCAGCAATGAATTTTGTTTGAGCCTTCAGACTGTGGGTGAACCTTTTCAGACATGTCTGATAGGGATACCCAGATTTGATGTAAATATGTTTGTTAATGATAGTAGTAATAGTTGTAGTAATGAGAGTGAAGTGGCAAATTGTAGTGCATTATTGACTAAGGGACTGCCTCAGCGGTTACCGTATGATCCCCAAGAGCTGCGATCATTGGGCTCTCAGCAGGTTGGCAACGCATCGAGGAACTGGACTCGAACCTGTATTGTGGTTGGAGGTGTGTTTAAAGGACAGCAAGGTTTTGAGCAAGTGTTAGAAGGTTGGGGGAAAGTGCCAGTTGGGATACAAAGCAGCTCTCAGGGATGGACTGACGTCCGTCCCAAAAGACCATATAACGTGTATGGTGACTATTGCCTCCAGGAGAGAAGCTTCTGCAGAGTCAGCAGTGAGCCCTTGCTCCACAGAGCCAGCAGCCTTCTGTGGAGCTGCTGGGAGAGGGAGTGCTGAAAGACCTCCTCTGATGGGGCAGGCTCCAAGGAGCTCTGCTGCAGGGCAGCTGAGGAGAGCTGGAGGTGCCCAGAGAGCAGGGAGAGGTTCAGCTGCTGGCAGCAGGACTCCTGAGCCAGCAGCCTGCTCTGCTCTCCTGGCAGGGCAGCAGCTCTCCCACCTGGCTCCTGGGGGATCAAAGGGCCCTGGGCTATGCTGAGCAGCTCTTTGCTCCAGGTTCCCTCTCCAAAACGCAAGGCAAAGCCCTGTGCTGCTGTGGGGCATCTCCCCCGTGGGGCAACCTGGGCCAGGGGCTCAGCACTCAGCATCCCAAGTGTCTCCCTTCCCTGAGCCTGACTCTGCCTTCTCCGGTTTCAAGCAGCCCTCCTTGTCCTGCTTTCTGGTCTCCATTCAGCTCTGCTGCCTGTCGCAGGCGCGGCGACCTGGTTCAGGACCGGCACGGCGGCCAACCCCAGGCCGCTCGGTCCATGGGCTCGCAGACACCAACGCGCGGAGGGCAAACGGCCTCTGCCCGTGAGCGCCGCAGCACTATATAGCTGCGGTGTGCGTCACTGCCGGCTGCCGGCACCGTCAGCTGAAGGCTATTGGCTGGCAGGGGCGGGGCCCTCGCGTCCCGTACCGCGCCAGATCCTCCGCCCGCTGGGTCCTAGCTCCCTACAAGCTGAGAGGTGCTGCTGCCAGCCCTGGCCTCGGGGCACAGGCTGAGTTTGAGGCCCTGGCACTTCATGGAGGAGCTTCTGCACTTTTCTCTTTTCAGAAGCCCTACCTGAGCCAGCTGAAGATCAACATTTGCCAGAGCAGCCAGCACCTCCAGCTGCTGGTCTCGGGCAGTGGGCTGGAGCCACGCCTGGAGTTCCAGCCTGAAGTGCTGGAGCTGGGGCCAGTGCTGCCATCCAGCCCCGGGGCACAGGGCACAGTGGTGGTGAAGAACCCTTGTGAGTTCCCCATCGAGTTGTACTCCTTGGAGTTTGACCAGCAGTACCTTGCTGAGGAGCAGGTAAAGAGCGGAGCTCTGCTCCCCACATCCACCTTGTGCAGCTTCAGGGCACCGCAGTGTTCCCAGCCTCGTGCCAGGGAGATGGAGACAGGAGGCAGGGCACAGCCTGGGGGTGGTGGTTCAGAGTGAGCCTCTTCTGCTGGCAGGCTGTGGAGGGGCTTGGCTGGTCCTGCAGTCCAGAGGAAGGCAACAGGGGGAAGCTGGCTGGGCCGGGGGGGTGGCTGTGGCTGGGGCCGGGGCTGGGGCTGGGGCTATGGCTGTGGCAGTGGCCGGGGCTGGGGCCGGGGCTGGGGCTGGGGCTGGGGCTGGGGCTGGGGCTGTGGCAGTGGCCGGGGCCGGGGCCGGGGCTGTGGCCGTGGCCGGGCCGGGCTGGAGCTCCAGCAGTGCCTCCCAGGGGTGGTTTCTCCTCCCCATGCACAGATCCTGAGGGCGCTGGAAGGCTTCGACTGCCGCAGCACCTTGCTGCTGCCTCCTCCTGCCCCGGGGGAGCAGCTGCCTCCAGAGCTGCTGCAGCTGTCTGGGGGCCAGAAAAGGCTGCAGGATCAGCAGGTCGAGGCCAAGCCTGAGCAGCCCACAGCCCAGGACGAGGGTGAGGCTTTGCTCTCGGCTGTCCTGAGTGGGGGCTCAGCAGGGAGCCCAGCCCCCAGCTCTCCAGGGCCTCATTCTCTGGAGCTCCAGCAGTCCTCATGCCCCAGCTGGGTGGAGCAAGGCCCTGGTGAAACTGTGGCTTGGCACAGCCAGCAGTGCAACCAAAGCCAGCTCCTGTCTGCCCTGCCTGGGGAAGCAGTGAGGATGGCTCCTGGCAGGGGGGACCAGGGACAAGGGAAGGGCCTGGGCAATTTGCCTCAGCTGTGCCAAATGAGCCTCAGCTTTGCCCCAGGAGCTGCTGGGGTCAGGCTGATGGTGAAGCTGTGCTAGGCAGGGCAGCACCGCTGCTCTCCTCTCTGGCACTGCAAGCTGAGGAGGCTCTGGGTGACCTCCTGAGGGCTGTTCTGGGGAATTCAGAGCCCAGCCACATCTGCTGCAGTGCCATTCCTCAAGCACCCAGCTCCTGGATGAGCCCCAGATGGAGCCTCTGCCTTGGGACTGTCTCAGATGCTCCTTTCTGGCTTTGCCCTTCTTGCTCAGCAAGCTTGGCACCACGCTCCCACGAGGGCCATGTGGACAGTTCATGGCAGGAGACTGGGCTTCAGTCCTTTTGGGTGTTGCTGCATGCTCTGCTCTCCTCTTTCTGCCACCCCATCCACTTGTGGGCACCTGGAGCAGCATCTAGGGCAGAGCCTGATCTGCACAGGCTTGAGAGGAAGGGCAGGGCGAGCCCATGGGTGTGCCATTGGCTTGAGCAGAGTCTCCTCTGCCAGGAGCCGAGGGGCTGGTGAGGATGAGGAGGATGACAGGAGGGCAGGAGGCTGACTCTTGTACCTGTGTGTGCACAGCAGAGCATCAGCAAAGCACCACTGGCACCAGGGAGGCCTCAGAAGAGCCAGAGGCCAGCCCAGTCCATAGGGTCCTGGCCCGGCCCCTGGGCAGCGCTGCGTCTGCTGAAGGAGCTGCAGCCCCACAGGGCAGGGGCATCGTGGTCATCGTCCATGGGGCACCCCTGGCAGGGAGCTGAGCTGCAGCCTGGGCTGTGAGGAGGGGGGAAGCAGGGGAGATGTGTCCTGGTGGACCATGGTGCTCGGTTGAGCTGGGCCCCGCTCCAGGCTCCGACCTTCTCCTGAACCTTCCCTCACAGCTGAGAGCTCCAAGGCTCTGACACCTGCCAGCTCCAAGCCTGTGAGCTGAGCAATGGGTACCATGCAAAGGACACAGAGCAGTACCACAGATGTCCTGGTGGCACTGGCTTGGTGGAGCTCCTACTCCACCGCTCTATTATCAACAGAGAATTCTTCAAGGCCTGAATTGCACAGGTGTTGCTGGGACCCATGTCCCCTCTTGCTCAAAACGATCCCCAACAGTGGTGAATGGTGCCACTTGAGTCCTGTGTCCAGTTCTGGGCCCCTCAGTTTAGGAAGGAGGTTGACTTGCTGGAAGGGGTCCAGAGAAGGGCAACAAAGTTGGTGAGGGGCTTGGAACACAGCCCTGTGAGGAGAGGCTGAGGGAGCTGGGGTTGCTTAGCCTGGAGAGGAGGAGGCTCAGGGGTGACCTTATTGCTCTCCACAAATACCTGAAGGGAGGTTGTGGACAGGCAGAGGCTGGTCTCTTCTCTCTAGCAACCAGCCCCAGAACAAGAGGACACAGTCTCAGGCTGTGCCAGGGGAGGTTTAGGCTGGAGGTTAGGAGGAAGTTCTACACACAGAGAGTGATTGCCCATTGGTGTAGGAAAGCAGAAAGTATCTATGGAAGGTTTCAGGACGAGAAAGAACAACAGGCCACTGATACTGGAAGGATGGCTTGGTGATAAAGAAGAGCTGACCGTGGTAGACAACCTGACGTGCCAGACAAGAGGATGCTTGCCTCCATACTGGAGAAGACCAACCTGACATGGGATGAAGATAACAATGGACAGCTGCATATCAAATGAGAAAGCCCAATTAGCAGCAGTGGTGCAAGAATGTCAGGGAATTGCTTACCCTGCCCGATTTTTCCTATATAAGCTGCTTGTTCTGTGCCAATAAACGATTCCTGCCTCACCAACATGGGAGTCCGTCCATGCTTTCCGAAAGAGAAGGACAGCTAGAACAGGGGGGAGATAAGGAAGCTGCCTGAGCAGCAAGAGTCCTGGTTAGGAAAGCCAAAGCAGAGTTGGAATTGAATCTAGCCAGGGAGGTTAAAGGGAACACTAAGAACTTCTACAGGCATATGAATGGGAAGAAGCAGCCTAGGGAAGGTGTGGGCCCCCTCAGAAAGGAAACTGGTGACATGGCCACAAGTGATGAGGAAAAGGCTGAGGTACTCAATAACTTCTTTACCTCAGTCTTCACTGCAAGGGCCTCCAGCCACACTCCTGATGTTATGGAAGACAATGCCAGGGACGGGGAGGAAGAACTGCCCATGGGAAGTGAAGATCAGGTTGGTGATCACCTGAAGAACCTGGAAGTGTTCAAGTCCATGGGACCCCATGGGATACACCCACAGGTACTGAGAGAACTGGCAGAGGAGGTTGCTAAACCCCTCTCTATTCTATTTCAAAAGTCCTGGCAGTCTGGGGCAGTCCCCACAGACTGGAAAAGGGGAAACATTGCCCCCATCTGCAAAAAGGGTAAGAAGGAGGAACCAGGGAACTCCAGGCCAGTCAGTCTCACCTCTGTGCCTGGAAAGATCATGGAGCAGATCCTCCTGGAGGCACTACTGGCTCAGAAGAATAGTCCCTGACAAGTTGGCCTGAAGGTACCAACTGTGCCAAACCTCCAGAGGAGAAAGTAACTCGTGCTGAGGAAGCTCCTCCTTACAATGACCTTTCTGATGATGGAAAGAAAGATGCTTTGTTCACAGACGGTTCCTGTCGTCTGGTTGGGAACAAGCGGAGGTGGAAGTCTGCAGTGTGGAGTCCAACACGCCGAGTTGCAGAGGCGAAGGATGGAGAAGGAGAATGCAGTCAGTTCGCAGAGGTAAAAGCTGTCCAGCTAGCTCTCGACGTGGCTGAACGTGAGAGATGGCCAAAGCTTTATCTCTACACCGACTCATGGATGGTAGCCAATGCTCTGTGGGGTTGGCTAAAGAACTGGAAGAAGAGTGGTTGGCAGAGGAAAGGAAAACCCATTTGGGCAGCCGACCTGTGGCAGGACATTGCTGATCGAATCGAGAGAATTCCAGTGAAGGTGAGACACATCGATGCTCACATTCCTGAGAGCAAAGCTACTGAGGAACAGCAACACAACCATCAGGCAGATCTGGCTGCAAGAGTGTCTCAAGCAGCCATGGACTCTAATCTTGATCTCGACTGGAGACACCGAGGTGAGATGTTCTTAGCTCGGTGGGCTCACGATTCGTCAGGACATCAAGGCAGAGATGCAACATACCAATGGGCTCGTGACAGATCCATAGACATCTCCATGGATGCTATCACAGCTGGGTTAGGAAGTGGCTGGAGGCTGAGCCCAGAGAGTGGTGGTGAATGGTGCCACAGCCAGCTGGCAGCCAGGCCCCAGTGCTGTGCCCCAGGGAGCAGTGCTGGGCCCCATCCTGTTCAGTATCTTCACTGATGATCTGGATGAGGGCATTGAGTCCATCATCAGTAAATTTGCAGGTGACACCAAGCTGGGGGCAGGAGTTGATCTGCTGGAGGGTAGAGAGGCTCTGCAGAGGGGCCTCAACAGGCTGGACAGATGGGCAGAGTCCAAGGGCAGGAGATTGAACACATCCAAGTGCCAGGTGCTGCACATTGGCCACAGCAACCCCAGGCAGTGCTAGAGGCTGGGGTCAGAGTGGCTGAGAGCAGCCAGGCAGAGAGGGACCTGGGGTGCTGGTTGATGGCAGGCTGAACATGAGCCTGCAGTGTGCCCAGGCAGCCAGGAGGGCCAATGGCATCCTGGCCTGCATCAGGAAGAGTGTGGCCAGCAGGAGCAGGGAGGTCATTGTGCCCCTGGACACTGCACTGGTTAGGCCACACCTTGAGTCCTGTGTCCAGTTCTGGGCTCCTCAGTTTAGGAAGGAGGTTGACTTGCTGGAAGGTGTCCAGAGAAGGGCAACAAAGTTGGGGAGGGGTTTGGAACACAGCCCTGTGAGGAGAGGCTGAGGGAGCTGGGGTTGCTCAGCCTGGAGAAGAGGAGGCTCAGGAGAGACCTCATTGCTGTCTCCAACTCCCTGAAGGGAGGTTGTAGACAGGCAGAGGTTGGTCTCTTCTCCCAGGCAGCCAGCACCAGAACAAGAGGACACAGTCTCAGGCTGTGCCAGGGGAGGTTTAGTTTGGAGGTTAGGAAGAAATTCTTCCCAACTAGAGTGATTGCCCATTGGGATGTGCTGCCCAGGGAGGTGGTGGAGTCACCATCACTGGAGGTGTTCAGGAGGAGACTTGATAGGGTGCTTGGTGTCATGGGTTACTTGATTAGGTGGTGTTGGATGATGGGTTGGACGTGATGATCATGAAGGTCTCTTCCAACCTGGTCTATTCTATTCTATTCTATTCTATTCCCCTTCACAAGGGGAGGATTAGGTTGGACTCTAGAAGAAATTGCTCCACCAAAATGGTTCTCAGCTCCTGGTACAGGCTGCTCATGGAGGTGCTTGAAGCCCCATCCCTGGAAGGGTTTTGAAGAGGCAGAGTTGTGGTGCTGAGGGTCAGGCTTTAACACCAGCCTTGGTAGAGTTAGACTCCATCATCTCAGAGGTCTTTTCCACCTGAGATGATTCTCCCTTGTCTCTGTCCAGTTGATCTCTGGTGTGTTCATATTACCAAAGGGCAGGAGCAATGTGCACAAACTCCCTCCTCCCAGAAAATCTTTGTCAGTTTGCCTGATGCTGCCAAGAGTTTCAGCTTCTCTGTTGTTGGCATTGGTATTAGAAACAAAAGCATTCACAGAATCACAGAAAGCATCTGGTTGGAAGAGACCTCCAAGCTCCTCCACCCAGCACTGCAGGGTCAACACCAAACCCTGTCCCTAAGCTCCAGCTCCACAGCTGTTGGAACACCCCCAGGGATGGGGACTCCAGCACTGCCCTGGGCAGACCATTCCAATGGCTGAGAGCCCTCTCTGGCAAGAAATAGTTCCTAGCATCCAGCCTGAGCCTCCCCTGCTGCACCTTGGGACCATTGCCTCTGCTCCTTTCCCTTGCCACCAAGGAGCAGAGGCTGTCCCCTCCTGGCTCCAAACTCCCTTCATGGAGCTGCAGAGAGCAAAGAGGTCTCCCTCAGCCTCCTCTTCTCCAGCCTGAACACCCCCAGCTCCCTCAGCCCCTCCTCTAGCCCAGGGGCTCCAGGCCCTTCCACACAGTGTAGCTGCAGCTCTTCCTTAAGAACTTCTGGTTCCTGCTTTAAGGATTGATTGAAATGTGTAGCTGTGGCACTCTGTGGCATGGTTGAATGGCCACAGTGGTGTTGGCTTGACAGCTTGAGCTGATGGCCTCAGAGGTCTTTCCTAACTGAAGAGATTCTCTGATGTTTATGATCCTAATGCAAAGGCTGGGGCACCTTCCCCTGGGGACAGGCTGAAGAGTTGGGGCTGTTCAGCCTGGAGAAGGGAAGGCTCCAAGGAGACCTTAGAGCAGCCTTCCAGTACCTGAAGGAGGCTACAGAAGAGCTGGGGAGGGACCTCTGACAAGGGCTGGGAGTGCCAGGATGAGAGACAATAGCTTTGAGCTGGGTGATGGAACAGCCACTGAACACTGGCAAGACACATACACAGTCAGAGGCAAGACACTGGAACAGGTTGCCCAGGGGGGCTGTGGATGTCTGCAGCCTGGAGGGGCTCAAGGTCAGTTGGATGAGGCTGTGAGCAACCTGGGCTAGCAACAGGTGTCCCTGCTCTGAAAGGTCCCTTTCAAGCCAAACCATTCTGTGGTTTGTGACATGAAACACCTCACTAAAAATCTGCAGGCTGCCAAATACTCTTCCTTCCTTTACAGGCTCACAGGATGTCAGGGGTTGGAAGGGACCTCTGGACATCTTCCAGTCCAAGCCAGAGCAGGAGCATAGAATCCAGCACAGGTCACCCAGGAACACATCCAGACAGGGATGGAAAGGCTCCACAGAAGGAGACTCCACAACCTCTCTGGGCAGCCTGCTCCAGGCCTCTGAGATGCTTAGAGTATGGAAGTTCCTCCTCATGTTGAGCTGGAACCTCCTGTGCTGCAGTTTCCATCCATTGCCCCTTGGCCTATCCCAGGGCACAGTGAGCAGAGGCTGTCCCTGTCCCTTCCTTCCTGACCCCCTGCCCTCAGCTCTGGATAGACATTATTCCTTTACTTTGCCTTAGCAGTGCCCAAGACCATTGGTTGCTCCTAGTGGGATGTGGGGTTTTTTAACCATGGGTTGTTACCTAATTAGCACTAATTAGACTTTGCAAACATACAAATGTTGTGCTGCAGAGGAGGAGAGCTCAGTACTATTTTTACATCTTGACACAAAAGCTTCCTAGTGACAAACAAAATCCAGAACAATTACATTGTTCATGTTCTTGCCTACAGCTAAGAGGCACTCAGCAGTGCCCCCCAGCACCCACCTCACTCCAGCCTCCCTTCAGGGACTTGTAGAGAGCAAGAAGGCCTCCCCTATGCCACCTCCTTTCCAGACTGAATTCCCCAGCTCCCTCAGCTGCTCCTCCCCAGACTGAATTCCCCCAGCTCCCTCAGCTGCTCCTCCCCAGACTGAATTCCCCCAGCTCCCTCAGCTGCTCCTCCCCAGCCCTCTTCTCCAGACTCTTCCCCAGCTTTGTTGCCCTCCTCTGGGCATGCTCCAGCCCTCAGTGTCCTTCTGGGAGTGAGGACTCCAAAAGCAACCCCAGTATTTAGGAGGTGGCCTCACCAGTGCTGGGCACAGGGCAGAATGACTTCCCTGCTCCTGCTGGCCACACTAGTGCTGACCCAGGCCAGGATGCACTTGGCCTTCTTGAGCCCCTGGGCACACTGCTGCCTCATGTTCAGGCAGCTGTCAATCAACACACCAGGTCCTGTTTCTGTTCCTGAGGCCTTATCTGCAGCCACTCTGCCTCAAGCCTGGAGTTTTGCAGGGGGTTGTTGTGACTCAAGTGCAGGACCTGGCACTTGGCCTTGTTGAACCTCAACCTGGGCTGCAGCAAGAGAAGTGTGGGCAGCAGGGCCAGGGAGGGGATTCTGCCCCTCTGCTCCACTCTGCTGAGACCACAGCTGCAGCTCTGGGGCCAGTGCTGGAGCCTCTGTGCCAGGAAGGCTCTGGAGGTGCTGGAAGGTGTCCAGAGAAGGGCCACGAGGAGGAGCAGAGGGCTGGAGCTGCTCTGCTCTGAGGACAAACTGAGAGAGTTGGGGTTGTGCAGGCTGGAGAGGAGAAGGCTCCCAGGAGACCTCATTGTGGCCTTGCAGGATCTGCAGGGGGCTCCAAGAAAGCTGGGGAGGGACTTTTGAGGGTGTCAGGGAGGGACAGGACTGGGGGGGATGGAGCAGAACTAGAAATGGGGAGATTGAGATTGGCTGTGAGGAAGAAGTTGTTGCCCATGAGAGTGGTGAGAGCCTGGCCCAGGTTGCCCAGGGAGGTGGTGGAAGCCTCCTGCCTGGAGGTGTTTGCAGCCAGGCTGGATGTGGCTGTGAGCAACCTGCTGTGGTGTGAGGTGTCCCTGGCCATGGCAGGGGGGTTGGCACTGGCTGAGCCTTGAGGTCCCTTCCAGCCCTGACAATTCTATGATGCTGTGATCCTGTTGGTCTCAGCTCAGTCTTTCCAGCTCCTTCTGTAGAGCCTCCCTCCCCTCAGAGAGGTCCACACCACCTCCTTCTGTATGGTTTGCAGTGATCACAGAGCAAAAGGCAGGCATGAATCTTCAGCAGCATTAATCACAGGAGCTGAAAGCCTTCCTCAAGAGGGACAGACCTCCTCTTCAGTCTACCCCTGTGCACCACTGAAAGGAGGTGCTGCCTAGCAACACTGAGCATTAATATCCATGGTGTGCTCTTTGGGGATGTAATTTGTCCTCAACTTAGTGAGACTGTTGTGTTATGGTGGGCTGGGATCCATGCTGTTCCAGTTCAGAGCAGTTACATGACTTGCTAGCATAGCAGCAGGTAGAAGTGTAGGGGCTGCATGGGTGAGGCCTTTCTCCACATGGCTCTAAGAGAATCAAACATCTCTCTGCTGGCAATTCATTGGGAGAGGAAGAGAAGGGGAACAGAGGAAGTGAATTTACTTCCTCCACTACTGCTTCACAGAAGGCATACAAGTGAAATGGGAGCTCCTCTTGCACAGACATTCCAGGGCTACAGGCCAATTAACTTCAATGAGTTGATTACTCAAACCAAGTGGCCTGTTTGCAGCTGCTGGACCACATCACTTGAAGGCTCAGGCTGCCCAGAGGGGTTCCCAGCTCTTCCCAGGCAGAGTGGCTGCCCAAGGGGAGGTGCTGGAGTCATAATGCCTGGGGGTGCATAAGAAGGGAGTGGATGAGGGACTTGGTGCCATGGTCTGGTTGGTTAGTTAGGGTTGGGTGATTGGTTGGGTTTAATAATCTTGAAGTGCTCTTGTTTGGATTCTGGACAGAAGGGTGGAGTCCAACAGGATGGCATTTAACAGGTCTGAGTGCCAGGTTCTACACATTGGCTACAGCAACCCCAGGCAGTGCTGTAGGCTGGGGACAGAGTGGCTGAGAGGGACCTGGGGGTGCTGGTGGACAGCAGCTGAACATGAGCCAGCAGTGTGCCCAGGGGGCCAAGAAGGCCAAGGGCATCCTGGCCTGAATCAGGAAGAGTGTGGCCAGCAGGAGCAGGGAGGTCATGGTGCCCTGTGCTCAGCACTGCTTAGGCCACACCTTGAGTCCTGTGTCCAGTTCTGGGCCCCTCAGTTTCAGAAGGACATTGAGAGACTTGAAGGTGTCCAGAGAAGGGCAACGATGCTGGGGAGGGGTCTGGAGCACAGCCCTGGGAGGAGAGGCTGAGGGAGCTGGGGTTGCTTAGCCTGGAGAAGAGGAGGCTCAGGGGAGACCTCATTGCCCTCTCCAACTCCCTGAAGGGAGGTTGTAGCCAGGTGGGGGTTGGTCTCTTCTCCCAGGCAAGCAGCACCAGAACAAGAGGACACAGTCTCAAGCTGTGCCAGGGGAAGTTCAGGCTGGAGGTTAGGAAGAAGTTCTTCATAGAAAGAGAGATTGGCCCTTGGGATGTGCTGCCCAGGGAGGTGGTGGAGTCCCCATCCCTGGAGGTGTTCAGGAGGGGATTGGATGTGGCACTTGGAGCCATGGTTTAGCAGTCAGGAGGTGTTGGGTGACAGGTTGGCCTTGATGATCTCTGAGGTCTTTTGCAACCTGATTGATTCTCTGATTCTCTGCCCAAGTGAGCTAAATGCCTGATGCCTAGGAGCAGGCAGGAGTCTAGGTGTCGACAGCTCCTTTTGATCCCTGGCTCTCAACTGCTGTGTTTAGGGAGAAGCAGCCAGGTTGCTCCTGGGAGGGGGTACTCAATTTTGCAGCAGGCAAAGTGAGGCAGCAAATTAGCAGTGTTTCTAGAAATCCTTTGCCCCTGCTTGCTGGGTGGCATTGAATCTCACAGGTGGTGAGTGGATGAGGTAAAGAAAACCAACAAAACAACAAAGCCCCCAGGCTCTGGCTGAGTGAGGAGGTGTGAGTGCAATCAGGAATGCACAGCAACTTGAGAGGCTTGAAGCCTTTCACTACCTAAATGAAGGTTTCACCTGCAGGAGTGTCCCAGGGGAGGCAGACTCTCTAAGAGCTCTGCACACTGACATAACAAAATGATAACCTTTGGTTTTTAAGAGTGGTGTTGTTAAAGGTAAAAGCTTGGATGCAGAAGTTAACTGACAGGAATCTTTTCTGTCTCCTCCAAGAGCTTTTTCTCTTGTCTGAGACAGTTCACAGGCTCACAGGATGTCAGGGGTTGGAAGGGACCACTGCAGATCTTCCAGTCCAAACCCCCTGCCAGAGCAGGAGCATAGAACCCAGCACAGGTCACCCAGGAACACATCCAGACAGGGATGGAAAGGCTCCACAGAAGGAGACTCCACAACCTCTCTGGGCAGCCTGCTCCAGGGCTCTGGGACCCTCACAGTCAAGAAGTTCCTCCTCATGTTGAGCTGGAACCTCCTGTGCTGCAATTTCCATCCACTGATATCCAGGATATGGATGTCCAGATATGGATAAACATTTATTAAATCCTCTCTCAGCCTTCTCCTCTCCAGACTCAACAGCCCCAGGGCTCTCAGCCTCTCCTCCCCAGGCACTGCTGCAGTCCCTTCAGCAGCCTTGCAGCCCTCCCTTGGACTCTCTCTAGCAGTCTCTGTCCCTCCTGAATTGGGGAGCCCAGAGCTGGATGCAATATTCCAGGTGAGGTCTCAGCAGGGCAGAGCAGAGGGGGAGGAGAACCTCCCTGGCTCTGCTGGACACCTCCTCTGAATGCCCCCCAGGACCCCCTTGGCCTTCTTGGCCCCCAGGGCACATTGCTGTCCCATGCAGAGCTTGCTGCCCACCAGCACTCCCAGGTCCTTCTCCCCAGGACTGCTCTCCAGCAGATCCCCTAATTAATCACCCAGTTAATTTTATACTGGAAGTCAATTTTGGTACAGGCAGCAACAAGAATTCTGTTTTCTTATCTCAAAGCAGTTTGTTAGGGATCATGTCCATGACTGAGGTTTAACATCAAATAGAATCATAGAGTCACTCCAGCTGGAAAAGTTCTCTAAGATCATCAAGTTCAATCATGAACCTTACTGCACCCTGCCCAGGAAGCCACATCCCAAAGTGCCATATTCACTCATTCCTGGAACACCTACAGGCATGGGGACTCCACCACCTCCCTGGGCAGCCTGTGCCAATCCCTGACCACTCTGGCAGGAAAGACTTTTCCTGATCTCCAGACTAAACCTCCCTTGGTGCAACTTGAGGTTGTTTTCTCTTCTCCTGTGACTTGCATCTAGGGAGAAGAGCCCAACCCCACTCCACTCCAATCTCCTTTCATGGAGACTCCCATGAGTCTCTTCCCCTGAGTCTCTCTTCTCCAGGCTGAACAGCCCTACTTTGCTCAGCTGCTCCTCTGCAGCCCTGTCCTCCAGACCCTTCCTCAGCTGTATTGCCCTTCCCTGTACCAGCTGCAGGACTCCAATGGCCTCCTTGGAGTGAGGAGCCCAAAATTCCTCAAGGTGTGGCCTCACCAGTGCCCAGCACAGGGGCACAAGCATAGAATCAACAAGGTTGGGAAAGACCTCAGAGATCATCAAGTCCAACCTAGCACCCAACACCCCCAGACAACCAAACCATGGCTCCAAGTGCCTCATCCAATCCCCTTTTGAACACCTCCAGGGATGGTGGCTCCACCACCTCCCTGGGCAGCACATTCAAATGGCAAATTACTCTACCAGTGAAGAACTTTCTCCTCACCTCCAGCCTAAACTTCCCCTGGCACACCTTAAGACTGTGTCCTCTTGTTCTGGTGCTGGCTGCCTAGGAGAAAAGACCAACCCCCACCTCCCTTCAGGGAGTTGTAGAGAGCAATGAGGTCTCCCCTGAGCCTCCTCTTCTCCAGGCTAAGCAACCCCAGCTCCCTCAGCCTCTCCTCACAGGGCTGTGCCCCAGACCCCTCCCCAGCTTTGTTGCCCTTCTCTGGACACCTTCCAGCATCTCAACATCTTTCCTAACCTGAGGGGCCCAGAACTGGACAGGAGGAGTTAGGTATTGGGTGAGAGGTTGGACTTGATGATCTCTGAGGTCTTTTCCAACCTGATTGATTCTAAGATTCTGTGATTCTATGACTCCAATCACTTCCAAACCCACCTGTGACAGTTTCTACCTCCTCAGAGGTCACAAGTTCAGGATAATGCTGGGAAGTGCTTCCCCAGGCTCTCATTTGGTTTCAGTGTCATTTTTATTCCAGGCCTTTTGTCTCCTTAGCACCAGAACAAGCTGAACACAAGCAAGTGATGCCAAACACTGCCCCACAGCCTCCTCAGTTAACAGCAGGAAGGACTTGCTGTGGTTTAGGGAGTTCAGTAAGCAGAATGTCCTCACCAACAAATCAATGATTTGATTAATCAGTTCCTAGTTAGTCAGCAACACAGAGAGAATAAATGCTGCAGACCACCCAGCCTGTGAGACAGCAAAACCTCTCATGAAAGCCACTGTTGTGCTCATAGTAAAGAACTTCTTCCTCATCCAATCCAAACCTACCCTGCTCCAGTTTCAAGCCACTGCCCCTGGTCCTCTGGCTGCATACCTTTGGAAACAGCTCCTCCTCAGCCCCCTTCAGCCACTGGAAGGCTACTGTAAGGTCTCCTTGGAGCCTTTGCTCCCCAAGCTGAACTCCTTCAACTCTCCCAGACTGTCTTTATAGGAGAGATGCTCCACGCTGCTGCTCTCAGCTTTGTGGCCTTCCTTGGGGCCTCTTGGTATAGAATCATTGAATCACTAAGGGTGGAAAAGACCTCAGAGATCATCAAGTCCAACCTGCCACCCAACAGCTCCTGACAACTAAACCATGGCTCCAAATGCCAAGGTTGAACACCTCCAGGGATGGTGACTCCACCACCTCCCTGGGCAGCACATCCCAATGGCCAATTTCTCCTCAGCTCCAGCCTGAATCTCCCCTGGCACAGCTTGAGACTGTGGCCTCTTGTTCTGCTGCTGGGTGCCTGGGAGAAGAAACCAACCCCCACCTGGCTACAACCACCCTGCAGGGAGTTGGAGAGAGCAAGAAGGTCTCCCCTGAGTCTCCTCTTCTCCAGACTAAACAGCCCCAGGGCTCTCAGTCTCTCTTCACATGGGAGATCCTCAAGTCCCCTAAGCATCCTCCTGGCTCTCCCTTGGACTCTCTCCAGCAGGTCTCTGTCTCTCTTGACCTGGGGAGCCCAGAGCTGGACACAGGATTGCAGCTGTGGTCTGAGCAGGGCAGAGCAGAGGGGGAGCAGAACCTCCCCAGCCCTGCTGGCCACACTTTCCTTGCTGCACCCCAGGACCCCATTGGCTCTCTTGGCCCCCAGGGCACATTGCTGTCCCATGCAGAACTTGTCCACAAGGACTCCATGGAGCTGCTCTCCAGCAGGACAGCTCCTAACCTGTCCTGGTGCCTGCTGTTACTCCTCCCCAGATGCAAGACCCTGCTCTTGTCCTGGCTGACCTCCCTGAGGTTTGCCTGCAGCCAGCTCTCAGCTCTTCCAGAGTTCCCTGGATGACAGCACAGCCTGAGGGGTGTCAGCCACCCCCACCCCCCAGTTCTGACTTCAGCACCTCACAAGAATTAAAGATGATTGGTGAAACTCAGGTGGTTGACACCTGAGCAACAAATGATTTGGCATTCTGAAGGTCTCAAAAGAACCTTGGTTTGTTTTGCCCTTTCCCTGAGGACTCCTAGCTGATCTTGCCCTGTCTGCAAGCACAGGTAGCATGAAGATTGATGTGAGAAACTCACCTTGTGTGGCTGGCAGTGGGAGAGGTTATCAAATTGCTGGCTGTGAGGCACAAGGGAAAATGGTTTGGAACAGGGGATCAAAAGAAGTGAAGAGAGTATTTCGTTGTCTGGAGCTCCTCACAGGAGCCCTGAGCAGCATCCAGGCTCCCACAGGCAGCACATCCTTGAAGAGGTTGAAACAGGACCTGGGAGTGCTGGGGGACAGCAAGCTCTGCATGGGACATCAATGTGCCCTGGGGGCCAAGAAGGCCAATGGGGTCCTGGGGGGCATTCAGGGGAGTGTGTCCAGCAGAGCCAGGGAGGTTCTCCTCCCCCTCTACTCTGCCCTGCTGAGACCCCACCTGGAATATTGCATCCAGCTCTGGGCTCCCCAGGTCAGGAGGGACAGGGACTGCTAGAGAGAGTCCAAGGGAGGGCTGCAAGGCTGCGGAAGGGACTGCAGCAGTGCCTGGGGAGGAGAGGCTGAGAGCCCTGGGGCTGTTGAGTCTGGAGAGGAGAAGGCTGAGAGGGATCTGATCAATGGCTATCAAGAGCTGAGGGCTGGGGGTCAGGAAGGAAGGGCCAGGGACAGCCTCTGCTCACTGTGCCCTGGGATAGGCCAAGGGGCAATGGATGGAAACTGCAGCACAGGAGGTTGGGGATGAAAGAAGAGAGCCCTTTGGTTTCAACTTCCCCCTGTGAAGATGAGTGGGGCTGCCTGATCCACAGAGGCTAAGAAGAAGAGCCCCAGAGCCCCTGCGATGATGGTAGAGAGGGGGAAGGCAGACTAGAGCCCAGGCCAGGAGGAATGGCCTGGCCCAGGCAACCCCCGAGGGAGCCCCAGCCCCAGGGTCCCCCAAGGGGAGGGAAAAAGCAGCCAGAAAAGGTCTGAAGAACCAAAAACCAAACCTTTAGTGAACAACACAAACAGAGGGGGGAACCGCGCCGCAGAGGGGAGGGGACAGGGCCGGGAACCGCGAAGTGGGGTAGGGGGAACCGAGCTGCAAAAAGGGACGGGGCCGGGACGCTGCAGACGGGCCGGGGCCGGGGCCAGGGAAGCCGCGGACGGGGACCGGGGTGGGGACCGGGGCAGGGACGGCGCGGACGGGGACCGGGGGCAGGGACGGGGCGGACGGGACGGGACCGGAGACAGGGGCGCGGCGGACGAGACGGGGGCAGGAACAGGGGGCAGGGACGGCGCGGACGGGACGGGACCAGGGACCGGGGCAGGGACGGCGCGGACGGGACGGGACCAGGGACCGGGGCAGGGACGGCGCGGACGGGACGGGACCAGGGACCGGGGCAGGGACGGCGCGGACGGGACGGGACCAGGGACCGGGGCAGGGACGGCGCGGAGGGGACGGGACCAGGGACCGGGGCAGGGACGGCGCGGAGGGGACGGGGGCAGGGACCGGGGCAGGGACGGCGCGGAGGGGACGGGGGCAGGGACCGGGGCAGGGACGGCGCGGAGGGGACGGGGGCAGGGACCGGGGCAGGGACGGCGCGGACGGGACGGGACCAGGGCAGGGACGGCGCGGACGCGACGGGACCAGGGACCGGGGCAGGGACGGCGCGGACGCGACGGGACCAGGGACCGGGGCAGGGACGGCGCAGACGCGACGGGACCAGGGACCGGGGCAGGGACGGCGCGGACGCGACGGGACCAGGGACCGGGGCAGGGACGGCGCGGACGCGACGGGACCAGGGACCGGGGCAGGGACGGCGCGGACGCGACGGGACCAGGGACCGGGGCAGGGACGGCGCGGACGCGACGGGACCGGGGCAAGGACGGCGCAGACGCGACGGGACCGGGGCAAGGACGGCGCAGACGCGACGGGACCGGGGACCAGGGCAAGGACGGCGCAGACGCGACGGGACCAGGGACCGGGGGCAGGGACGCCG
This sequence comes from Melanerpes formicivorus, assembly GCF_026170545.1. Lineage (NCBI taxonomy): Eukaryota > Metazoa > Chordata > Aves > Piciformes > Picidae > Melanerpes > Melanerpes formicivorus. Next base: position 2,077 of record NW_027142577.1, on the reverse strand, counting down.
CCGACGGGACCTCCAGCTTGGGCTGGGGTCCTGGCTGCTGAAGTTTTCACTGGATGGGGGCTGGAAGGAGAGAGGTTGCTGCCGAAGCCTGGGAGCACTCTGGGGCTCCTCTTGCTGCACTGCCGTTCACAGGGCCTGAAGGATGCTCCGGGGCTGCAGAGAGAGGAGAGAAGGGCATCAGGCAGCTCTGGGGCACAAGCAGCAAACGCAGCTCCCTTCCTGAGGCACACCCAGGCACTGGCACCTCCCTGCTCTCCCGCCCTCCCCCCAGCACCAACCATGCCCCTGCCAGGGCTTTGCCTCGCAGCTGGCACAGGGCTGGCACAGCAGCAGGCTGCAGGCTGCCGCGGGGCAGGGCTCACTCCTGGCTGAGTGGTTCCCAGGGCAGCCTCACCTGGGCTGCAGAGGACAGGGCAGCTCTGTTCCTGCTCTGGAGTTCCACTGCCCACTCTCCGGGGGACAAAGGGCTCTGGGAAAGGCAAAGAGGCCATTGGCACCCAGCCAGGCTCAGGGCAGAGGCCACAGGCAAGGTGCAGCTGCAGCCATGGGGCAGGGCCCACACTGGGGAGCACAAGCAGCTGCTGGCAGCTCTCTCACCTCTCAGCTGCCTCCTGCTTCAGGGCAGAGGCTCTGCAGTCCACAGGCAGCCTGGGCACAGAGGGTGTCCGTGGGGCACAGGCCAGCTTGCAGGGCCTGCAGGCAGGGCAGAGATGGTTAGTGCCAGGGGGGATCCTGACTGCCCCTGGCACGGGGCTGGGAGGCACCTGGGTGCTGCGTGGCTCCCTCCCTGGGGGCCAGGGGTCGCACTCGCACCGTGACGGCCACGGCGCCCTCCTGGGGGGAGGGACCAGCACCATGGCGGCGACGACGACGCAGGGCTGAGGGCACTGCCCCCGGGGTCCGCACAGCACCGCTCCAAGGACAGCACTGGCTGAAGAACACAGCTCCGGGCTCCAACGTCCTGAGGGCGCACTCTCGGGAGAAAAAAAGGTCAGGCAGGGAGGGGAAGCGGCGGAGGGGGAGCCGCAGGCTGGAGAAAGCCTGGACACCCCCAGCCCCCCACCCGGGACCCTGCTCCCACACCCCCCCTGTGGTAACTCCCACCGGTACCCCGAGAGCTGCCCTTCCAATACCCTCCAGCCCTACAGGTTCCCAGCGTCTGCAAGGATCCTACATCACCCTGGGGTCCCCACAGCCACCCTAACGCTCCTACAACCGCCCCGGGACGCCCCCACATCCAGAGCCCTGATCCCTGATCCCCAACCCCCTCCCCACGCCCACATCCCCGGCCTCTAGCCCTCCCCGGCGCCCTCCCCAGCTTCCCCCCGGCGCTGCCACCGCCGCCTCCAGCACTCCCTGCCTCCCCCAGCCCCCGCTCCCCGCAGCCGTCCCCATCCCTCTGCCTCGCCGCTCCCGGGGCCCCAGCGCTACTCACCGCCGCCTGCGCCGCAGGGCTTCAAACGCTGCCGCCGGACACGCCCCCTGCGCTCACTGGCCGGTGCCCGAACGCAGCCCCCCATTGGCTCTCGAACGCCGACAGCCCCGCCCCCTCCCGCCCGCGCAGAGCACCATGGGAGCCGTAGGCCGCCGGGGCCCGGCCGCCATCTTTGCCCTCAGCCCCAGCCCTGCCCTGGCAGCTTCTCCTCCCAGCTCCCTGCCGGCAGCTCCGGCCCCGACCAGCCCCCGCGGCCAGCCCAGCGCCGCCTGCCCCTCAGCAGCGCTGAGAAGCCAGCACCGGGCACCCACCAGGGCCCGCACGGGGCACGCCCAGGGCTGTCCACACCTCCCCAGGGGCTCTGCTCTCTCACCCGGGGCTGGAGGCACTCTGGGGCTGCTCCTGCTGCGCTGCTGCTCAGAGGGCCTGAAGGATGCTCTGGGGCTGCAGAGAGAGGAGAGAAGGGCAGCAGGCAGCGCCGGGCACACCCAGGCCCTGGCAGATACCTGCTCTATTGCCCTCCCCCAGCACCAACCATCCCCATGGCAGGGCTCTGCTCCAGCTGGCACGGGGCTGGCACAGCAGCAGGCTGCAGCCACCCCCAGCACCAACCATCCCCATGGCAGGGCTGTGCCTCCAGCT